>NC_077228.1:137760163-137840163 GCF_027887165.1 Monodelphis domestica | reverse complement strand
AGGAATAGGGCTTAAATACCCCCTCTGTCCTCAGACCCCGCTATCTTTAAGGAAACCATCCAAGTTCCCTCCCCTCAGTTCTCACATCTACCAATCACTGTCCATGTCTTTCCTGTGCCAATGGTGGCTCTAGCTTAACCCAGGACCGCCCAGAGGTCTGTGGCTTTGCACATGTCTGTTGAAGGTCATATTCTCAAGTAATTAAATCTTGATCCTTTGCTGCAGCCCTTCCTAAATCCTGTTAGACTGAGTAGGGTGGAGATTGAAAGTTCCAAGACCTGGTTCTGTCATTCCAAGTATCTCTATTGTATCAATTCTAAAATCAATCATGACTCAAAGAACTTCCTGTTCTATGCTTAAGCATAGGTCAAAGCCCTTTCCATTGTTCAGCAAAAGGTTTCTGTCCTAAAGTAATCTTAAGTAGGGAGGAGAAGGACCCTCCCATGCCAAAGGGGGGTTCACATTCCAATAGACTATCAGTAGGAAATTTTTCAAGTATGAAATTTCCCAATGGTGAAATTTCCAACATTTTTAAGTCTAAGAAATTTTAAGGTTTACACCTGATAATCTGCTCTAGCCAGACCAAAATATTCAGATTCATGTGGACCTGCAGACATTTTTACAAATAAAAAGTGCATATTCTACATGCCATAGACATCATGGCATGGTCCAGTGGCTGAGGCACAGGACTTGGGGTTAGGAAGCCTAAGTTCAAATCCTGACTCAGACACTTACTAAATGTGTGACCTTGAATAAGTCACTTAAATCTCTCTCAGCCTCAGTTTCCTTGTCAGTGAAATGGAGATAATAACCTACCTTCCAGGGTTGTTTTTCGGATCAAATGAGATACTATTTGCTTTGCAAGTTTTACAGCACAATATAAATGCCACAATACTCGTTGTGCTTTTTATTTATTATGATTTTATCAGAGACAGATCACTGTAAGGATAGAGTACTCAGGGCAGGCTACATGGAGAAAGAACAATCTGAGCTGGACTTTGAGGGTTAAACGGTATTCTGCAATAGCAGCAGAGAGGAGGTGGGGGCCTCATATGAGGCAAGGTTCAGAGCTAAAAGTCAATCAGTCAACAAGAATTTATTAAGCACTTGGGAGCTAGGCACCTTGGAGGGGTTAGGAAATAGGCCAGCCTAGCTGAAATGGAGGGTTCGTGAAGGTGAATAATGACAAATAAAATTGGAAACAGAGGTTTGGGCCAGATTATGGAGCGCCTACCTAAGAAGGTAAATGAGGGTAAATAAGCCTCGAAGAGACCTAGGTAAATGAGGGTAAATAAGCCTCGAAGAGACCTTTAAATTTTACAAGTAGTTGTTTTATTGGTTCCATGTGACCAAGATAAAAAACAGTCATGATTTACAGTATAATTTACAGACAAATAGATGCTAAAGCCTGGCTAGATTTGGATTTACTCCATTTCCAGTGTGAGCTTCTGTCTTGCATTAATTAGAGACTAATTCATGTCTCTGAGGACCAGTTTTTGTGACTTTCATATGGATTTAAAGATTGCTCCAGGGAGACAGTTAAAAAAAAAGTATGACAAGGCCTGGCTTTACCTAGTGATATAAATAGGCCCATCAAGTCCCAAGCACTTTTCTACCTCGATGGGGAGCTAAATGGCTCCTGGGTTGGGATAATAAACAGAGGAAAAACCAAGCTCAGCCTGGATCTAAGAATAGTCTACGGCAGGAGTGTCAGACTCAAAAACAGGACATGAGCATCCCCACGGCTGTATATTGACTTAGAAAGCCACATATTAACATTATCTATGTTTTATTGCATTTTTTTATTTTTAAAAATATTTCCCAATTATGTTTTGGAAAGGACCTGTGTTCGACACCTCTGTTCTATAGCAGAGGTATCAAACACAGTTTGTTCCAGGCTCAGTGCCTGGGGAACCAGATAAAAATTTAAATTGGGATGTACATTTTTAGCGACTTTTTTTAATTCCAAATTTTGCAAAACCAAATAGAACAAGCAATTCTATGTACAAAGAAAAAGATTATAGATAAATGAAATCACAAATCCCTTCTATGTTTAGCTTACTTTTCTTCACATCTACATAATAAATCTTGTCCACAAGTGTCCCAGCCCCTCCCCACATCGCTGAAGCTATCATCCAAGAGACAGGTATGTTCGTATAAATTAAATCTTTCATGTTTTCACCTTTCAGTTCACTTTCTAGAGGTTAAATTCAGAGTTTATTCTGCAGCTATGTATAATATTCTCTTGGTCCTACTCATTTTACTATTCATCATCTCATTTGGTTCTTTCTAAGTTTTTTAATGGGATATATTTTTAAATAAATAAAAATGCAATAAAATATTAAATATAGTAAGATATTAAAATATTTAAAATAGAATAAAATGTAAAATTCAAATTTTTTTGAAAATTACACTTTCAAACTGAGTCAAAGGGACAACTGGTAGTACAGTGGTTAGAGTGTCAGGTCTTGAGTTGGGAGAACCTGGGTTCAAATTTGGCCTCAGACACTTCCTAGCTAGGTGGCCCTAAAAAAATCACTTAACCCCCATTGCTAGCCCTTACCATCCTTCAGTCTTAGAATTGATACTAGGACAGAAGGTAAGAGGCTGGGGGGAAAAAACTGAGTCAATAGACAGCCTGCCAAGATCCTTATGTACATTTCAGTGGTCCCTATTTCTATTTAAGTTTGACATCGCCGATTGTACCACTCAGATCCAACTATCTACAAAACAAGTTGGTAGAATTCCCTGGGCTATATCAGAAGCCCTCACAGCCCAAAGGGAGACGGGTATATACTCTATAATCAAAAAGTATTATAAAAATATTATTGATATGTATTCTATGATAGAAAATAAAACGGCATTTTCCTAATAGAAAGTAACTTCCTTGATCATAAGATTGTAGGATGGATAGTCTAGATATATTCAGCAAATAAGTACTTATTGATTATTTCTATTTGCTAAGCTAGAGATAATCACTGATAAAAAGACAGGCAAAAATACAATTCCTGCCCGGCAAGGAACTGAAATACTCAGAAATATGGCCCCTTTCCTCACTATATAAACTCCTAATCAGAACAAATCTAAACCTCTTTTACCAGATTATAAAAGCTCTAATTAACTCCCATTCTTCTCATCGTATACCTCTCCAGCAGTTAGTGAAAAGTAATATTGGACATGAATTAAGAGTCATAGGATTGGGTGCAGCTAGGGAGCTCAGTGGACGGAGTGCCAGACCTGGAGTTGGAAGAACCTGGGTTCAAATCTGGACTCGGATACCTCTTAGCTGTGTGAACCTGGGCAAGTCACTTTACCCTATTTGCCTAGCCCTTTCCTCCTTTCTGTATCGGACTCATACTAAGACAGAAAGGAAGGTTTGTTTTTTTAAACACATTGCTTCCATTTCCCCTTCATGTCCTGAATAGAAAGGCAGTGTGGTATGATGAATAGAGGGCCATCCTTGAAGCCAAGAAGACCTGGGTTCAAATCCTACTTCAGGCATATCCTAACGGTGTGACCCCTGAGCAAGCTGTTAAATCTCTGAGAGTTCAGGGCAACTCTAAGACTGGAGAGTGCTTACTACATTGGGAGGAATGTCCTCACCCTGGTAGTTCTCCTTTGTCAGTGGAATCACAGATCCATTCCCTATCTCAATCTTCTAGAAAGTTGTGATAATATACAGTAGACGTTCAGTAAATGTTAGCGAATGAATGAGCTCCCCAGAGCCAATGGGGAAGACAGAGTGGTTGAGAACAAGAAAGCTAAACCTCCCACACACACGCCCCTGTAATTGGCAGGGAGAAAAATGTTCTGCTCTTTGTCAAAGCATCCAGGCCTTAGAACCCTGCTCATCCCTTCCAGGGGTTACAAATGCTGAATGGCAGCCAAAAATCATCTTGCCAAGGCAGGAACAAGGGAATATTTCTGGCCCAATTAAACTTTACTGCTTGTCAAGTAGGAAGCACAGCCTTCACCTCTTTAAATTACTGTGAGAAACATATGGACTTCGCGAGCATCTGTCTGTCTCACTGTGTGTGTTTCTCTATGCACAAAGCCCAATATATAGATATTCATAAATATATATATATATCCACAGACATGAGCATACAGTAGGCAGAATGAGAATAGCTCCCATTTCTATAGTGCCTTAAAAACCTCAAAGCACTCTCCTCGCAGCAGTCCTGTGGAGGATGCAGCGTAAATATTGCTCCCCTTCTTCTAAATGGGGAAACTGAGGCTCAGACGTGCCCATGACCCTTATGTCAGAGCTAAGACTTAAACCAAGGGTCTCTTGGCCTCCAGCTTCTTCATCTGCTTCTCTACTCTGCTAGTCTCTCTGCCAAAGGCCACTGTTCATTTTTCTATATATTTGGGTTTTGTTCTGTGAAATAGAATAGAGAATGCCAGATCCGGAGAAAGGAAAACTTGGGTTCAAATCAATATCAGCCAATCATCAAAGACATTTATTAAATGTCTTTTATGTACTGGGCATCATCATAGAAGGTCTTGAAATAAAAAGACAGAAGTGAAACCTTCCCTTCCTTCAAGGAGTTTACATTCTAACCAAGGGAAAAAAGTCACGGCCAGAAAAGGGAGCTTTGGTCTTCAGGAGTCACAGGAATAAAGAGAGGAGCCATAAGACAGTTCAGTGCCACACCCTTTCCAAAAGCAATGGTCAGTTGATTTGATTATTATTCCCTAACCATGAAGTAGAAAAATGTGTAGAGGGAGAAGGGCACTTGCTCATGGGCGCGCGCACACACACACACACACACACACACACACACACACACACACCAGGAAGAGAACAATAAGAATAGCTAGCATTTGTATAGCACTTTAAAGTTTGCAAGTTGCTTTATATGTTAGCTCATTTAATCCTCACAACAACCCTGAGACGTTGGGACTATTGCTATCTATTTTTCAGAAAAACCAAGGCACAGGAAAAAAATGAAGTGTTTTGCCCAGGGTCACAAAGGTAGGAAATGTCTGAAGCCAAATTTGAACTCAGATCTTCTTGACTCTAAGTCCTGTGCTCTATTAGCTATGTCTTCTCCTTGTAGTCTAGGGAAATCAATGGATCTATTCTCAAAATAATGACTTTAGATGCAATATGTCCAGGTTAGGTAAGCCCTACTGTCCTGATGGGATAAATAGTCCTGAGAGTAAGTGAGTGAGTAAATAAGTGAGCAAACTTAATCCATCATATCTAACCGGCCCCCAACCATTCTTCATATATGATTCAGGCACCTACCAGGACACCAGAGCCAGCACAGCAGAGCAAAGGTATTTTGCCATCAGCCCTGAGGCTTCCTTCTTCATACAGAGACCCTCCACCCTGACCTTCAGAAGCTATGTCCTGTCCATCCCTGAGGCATCACATTCACTTTTTTCATTCTACCCTGGGGCTGAATTGTCCTAATTCTGGGAATGGGAGAAGGCAAGGTAGGCAATTCTTGAGTACAAATTCACCTAACCCACTAAATTCTACAGATGATTTTGGAAGCTACACTTCTACTGGCAATAGCTATGGCTGCCAAGATCAAACCTCCCTTCCCTGGCTGCCCCTCCTATATCCCCTTACTAGTGTATAAGCTCCTTAAGGGCACGGGCTATCTCACTTTTAGATTTTATTTTGCCAGTTGCCATTAGAGTCTCGTTACCATGGGCTGGTTTCTTTCTGCCACTATAATCTAGAATCTCCAGAAACCAGCTTTGAGTCTGGTATATATTGAGGACCTAATAAATGTTTGCTGGCTTCAATTTGAGGTGACATTTGAGCTGAGCATTAAAAAATTAATAGAATTTCATCAGTCAAGGATGGGTATGGTTCCCTGCTCCTCATCATTGGGATCCTCTTCCATCATGAAAGCAATTTGCCTTTTAAGGCAAGGATAGGGGAGCAAGACTCCAGTCCTACCCAAAAGATGAAACTCTACCTAGAAAAAATTCTAAAAGGGGAAATCTGAGAAAATGCAGAATTGATTGGTCTCTGCCTTCATCTGAGTCAACATTGTTATTGTGGATCAAGGATTCTTAACTTTTTTGTGTGTCATGAACCCAGGGGCATGCCGATAAATGTTTATGTCAACCAACTTTTGAAAAAAAGGAGATGGGACACATTTTAAGTTTAATCTGCATAGTTGTCATTTTATTCATCACTTTCTTAAGTCTAGACAATCAGCAAAACAATAAATCAAGCTCTGATTTATAGTATTTGCTTACTTCCTAGGTATAAGTTCTCACACTGAAAATTCAACACACCTCTCTGTAGACCTTTTTGGCAGTCTGATAAAGTCTTGTGGGCCTTTTCTGGGAATGCTTTTAAAGGCATAAAATTAAAAATATAAGCTTCCAAAGGGAACAAAGCATATTGAAATATATATTAAATATGAATATATATATGAAAAATGTATTATATATACATATAAGTTCACATACCCTAGGATAAAAATCTCTTTTCTAGAGAAGGGGAAGGAGGGACAGCTCAGTGTATAGAGAGCCAGACCTAGAGATAGGAAGACATGGGTTCAAATCTAGCCTCAGAGACTTCCTAGCTATGTGACACTGGGCAAGCCACTTAACCCCTATTGCCTAGTCCTTGCCATTCTTCTTTCTTGGAAAGGAAAAAGAAGAAGTAGAGGAGGAGGAGGAGGAGGAGGAGGAGGAGGAGGAGGAGGAGGAGGAGGAGGAGGAGGAGGAGGAGGAGGAGGAGGAGGAGTAAAGAAAACAATCCCTGCCCTCAAGGAGCCTACATTCTGAAAGAAAGAAGATAACACTTTAAAATGGTACCTAGAAAATAGACCTGGAAAATGACTAGGTCCCTGTAAGAAATAGTGATCAGAGTTGGGACTCAACAATCAGATCAGAAGGGGAGCAGCTTCTCCCTCCTGAGTGGAGTTGCCCCAAGTCAGGAGTGAAGTAAATGTGACTGAAACCCCTCAAGAAATACCAACCCATTCTGCATTGTTCTTGCTCTCCTGTCTCCTCCTCTTTCCTATGAAACCATTCCTGACTTAGCCTGAATTTCTCCCAAAATGCTGCTCCAAGTCGAAATATGATCAGGGAGCAAGCAGACATAAAAATGATAAAGTCTTCTAGATTCCAAACAGGTTCCCTAGGCAGCCATTTGGCTTTGTGACCTCATATTATATTAGTGTGTAGCTCAATGGATTTTTTATTACATTAGGAATTAAATAATCCAAAGACGATTCCGGCGGGATGAGGGAAAACAGAAGTTTAATCGAAGGAAATAACGCAATGGATCTGATTCTCAAATTGCAGGATGTTCTGAGTTACCCAGTGGAGCCTGATGATTCAATGTTTCTCTGTCCCTTCCTCTGTCTGTCCCTTTTTCTGTCTCTGTCTCTATATATCTCTAGCTCTCTGTTTCTCTGTCTTTCTGTCTGACTCTCTCTCTCTCTGTCTCTGCTGTCTGGCTGTTTCTCTGTCTATCCATCTTTCTCTCTCTCTATTTCTGCCTTTCAGTCTCCATTTATATTTCTTTGATTATCTGTCTCTCGGTTTGCTCTCAAAATTTTTTCCCAACCCCAGCTCTATGCATCAGATGTGATTCACCATTGATCCACAGGTATAATCAGAGCTTCCTGAATGTTTTCTCAAAGGGTGCTTAGCACCACTCTCAGCATTCCTGGGCCAGAAACATACCTCTAATGTAAAAACAAAAGCCATTCCATCTCCTGGAAGAAGCTGTTGGAAAGGATGGTGAGTTTTGCTTGCTCTGAAGCTGATAATATGGCTTGGTGTCACAAAGGGATGTGGGTGGCAATAGTACATCATGGACTAAGAATGAGATTAGGGACCCAGAGGCAGTAAATTGAGAAATACAGCAAGGTATAAGTAGGACTGACAAAAAATGTGAGTCACGACTAAGATGAAGTCCAGGTAGGTCAACTAATATGAGCTTCAGAAACTCAGAAAGAAATATTAGGAACATAGGGTTAGACAAGACATAGAAAGAAGAGGAGGAAGGGAGGAAGGGAGGGAGGAAGGAAGGAAGGAAGGAAGGAAGGAAGGAAGGAAGGAAGGAAGGAAGGAAGGAAGGAAGGAAGGAAGGAAGGAAGGAAGGAAGGAAGGAAGGAAGGAAGGAAGGAAGGGAGGAAGGAAGGAAACCCTGGCAGTGAAACTTTAGGGGCTAGGATATGGGGAGTTAGGAGAAGAACAGACGTGACCTTCTTCAAAGGGAGTAGGAACAAAAATGGAAAAGATGAAACATTTTTCTCTCCCTGGCTCCAAATTTGCAGTTTCCAACTTTGGCACAAGATGAGGAAACCCTGGACAGCATTCATTCAGAGTTTCCTATAGCAGAATAAAAACCCATGGGAGTGGCATGAGGACTTATCATTTTTCTCTGTCTGATTAAAGAGTCTGAGCTCCCGTAAGGGAGGCACTATGGTAACACTTATCTCTTACCAATCTGTTGCAAAGGCTCCTGGATCATTCCTCTGCTCTCAAGCAATGGAGAATAACTGTCTCCTGAAGGATCAGAAGCCTGGCCATGATCATTGTTATATTTCAAGTCCTCTTTGCTACCCTGGACCTTCTAAGACTTCCTACATCTAAATCCAAGGAAATTTCTTTGGCAGATAAAGAATCTAAATGGGAAGGGAACAAACATTTATTAAGGGCCTACTATGTGCCAGGTTTTACATGTGTTATATTATTTCATTCAGTCCTCATAATAATGCTAGAAGGTGAGTCCAGTTAGTTTCATATTTGAGGAAACTGAGGCAAGCAGAAACTAAGTATGTCCAGCATCATACATCTAGTAAGTTTCTGAGGTTAGATTGGAACTCAGGTCTTCCTGACTCCAGAGCCAGCACTTTAAACTCTGCCATCTAAAAGCTGACCAATAGGTTTGTTGAAATGAGCTAAATTTCACTTCTGCTTCTACTACCAATTGTAGTGTCATTTCAGTTATATCTGACTTTTCGTGACCCCTATTTGGGGTTTTCTTGGTAGAGATACTAGAATGCTTTGCCATTTCATTCTCCAGCTCATTTTATATATGAGGAACTAAGGCAAACGGGGTTAAGTGACTTGCCCAGGGTCACACAGCTAGTATATATCTGTGACCAGATTTGAACTCAGGGAAATGAGTCATTTAATCTCTGGTTGTCTCTGTTTCCTTATCTGTAAAATGGAGATAATGAAAAGCACCTTCCAGTGTTCTTGTGAAGATTAAATGAGACAATAATTATAAAGTACTTAGCATAGTGTTTGGCAATTAGTAAGCACTAAAAAAAGTTACTTATTAGTTATTAATAATAATGAATAATAGAATTAATAAGCACTATATAAATGTTAGCTATAATCTATTATTATTCAACAGAATATGGATCAATTCTCTACCCCTTACACTCATTTTGGCCTGCCAATTAAAACCAAGAAAACAGAGGTTCTCCACCAACCAACATTATACCAATCCATACATGGAAGCATTGATGACAGCAAATGGAGAAATTTGGAAAACTGTCGATAAGTTCACTTCCCTTGGCAGTATGCTTTCCAGGGATGTACACGGGGATGACAAGCTTGGAGCATGCATTGCGAGAGCAAGCTCAAGATTTGAGAAGCTCCAAAGGAAAGTGTGGGAGAGAAGAGGTATCGATCGGGCTGCCTATAAAAATGGAAGTCTACAGAGCCATGATGCTGACCTCATTGTTGCATAGAGGATGGTCATTAAAAAGCATAGGTATGGGAAATGAAAAGGAAAAAACAAAGAATCAGAGCTGTCTTCTTTGCCCATAACACAGAGCAAGATTTTTTTAACCAGGGTTCCACAGATTCCCTCCCCACTCCAACATGGGTCCCTTGTTAGATTTTAGGGGATCTGTGAGTGTGAATTAAAAAAAAATACTACTACATCTTCATTTTTACTAACTTCTAAAATCGGTTTAGCATTTCCTTTTTTTTTTTAATTCCTACCTTCTGTCTTGTAATCAATATACTAAGTATCAGTTCCAAGGCAAAAGAGTATTTCCATTGCCTAGCACTTACCACTCTTCTGCCTTGGATCCAATACACAATATTGATTCTAAACCTCTCCTCTCCAGACCTGGCTCTCTATCCACTGAGCTATGGAGCTACCCCTCCTTCTATTATTTAAAAACACAATTCCAAGAATATATCTGCAAATCACTTAGTTAAGTACCTAGCATATAATAGGCACTTAATAAATGCATATTCCCTGTCCTTTGCTTTTACCACACTATTAAAAGAATCCATGATACAAAAGAGATTAAGAACTCTTGCCATAGAGTATATGAGATAAAATAATAGGATATACAATAAAATATATAAAATAATAGGATAAAAATAAAAGGATGGAGTTAGATTGTAGAGGACCTGGAACAAGAATTTATACTACATTCAAAAGGAAATAGAAATAATTTTGAGAAGAGGGTTGGTATGATCAGAGCCTTGGATTAGGAAGAAGACCTTGGCACCTGTGTATAGGATAATTGAGGTGGGAGGGAATCAGAGATCAATTAGGAAACTATTATAATAACTGAAGCCTCAGCTTCCAGAGTTCAAATCTGGCCTCAGATATTTAGTAATTGTGGGATCCTGGACAAGTCACTTAACTCTGTTTGCCTCAGTTTCCTCATTTGTAAAATAGATTGGAACAGGTACTCTAGTATTTGGCCAAGATAAACCCAAATAGGGTTATAAAAAGTTAAACATGACTAAAAAATGACTTAACAACAACAATACCAAGGCAACACGAGATGAAGGCCTGACCTATGGCATCGGTAGGAGGGGCAAAGTTATGGATGAGAGAAAGATTGTAGAAGTTGAAATAAGGTCTTGGAAACTAACTGGACTCGTAGGGTTGACAAATTATTTGTCCAGTATAGACCAGTTTATAGAATATTTATTGAAAGGAATTGTTGAAATGACTAGTATAGAAAACCAAGAGATCCATTTTTCATGGAAGCCACCAAAACAGACAGGAAGGCAAAAAGGGTGAAGATACTCCAAAAGCACATGCATTCACATGGATCAGAAAAATGGTCATGTAGCCATTGATGGCAGCATTTGTACATTTTGCTGTAAAATTCATTAAGTACACATATAAATGTTAACATCTTCTAGCCCATAACTCATGCCTCAAGTCCTCAGTCTCCTCAACCACCAAAGTATGTTTTCAAAGACACTTTTTTTTTTATTGAGGTAGAACACATGCCCTGGTGTCTATCAATAGAACATGGCAGAAGAGACATAAAGGTAGCAGATTGCAAGGGGGTGGTTATAACTGATTTTCTGCCATGGTTTTGGCTGCTTGATGAGAAACTCTGCTCTCCTCGCCTTCATTTCTCCTTTCTCTTCATACTCTCATCCCACTTGAATTAAAGTTCCTCCTCATTCAGAAATAAGCTTCTAAATTTTCCCAAGCACTCCTCTAGGACCCTAAGTCAACATCTGGGAAATAGAACCAGGGAGCAAACCTTGGATTTCTGGGAAATTCACTGAGTCTTTTCCCTTCACCTTCAGGAGAGGTGCATGGATGGTAATGTACTGTGATAGAGTGATGAAATCAGAATACTTGAGTTCAAATCATGGATCTGATTTTATAGTTGTGTTACCAACGGTAACTTTGCTTTGACCTCTCTGAGGCATAAGTGCCTTATCTTTGAAATGTAGCAGTTACAATTTCAGTAATTGGGCTTTAGGCTAAAAGATGTTATAAGAGGCAACTAGGGAGGTCAGTGGATTGAAAGCTAGGCCTAGAGATGGAAGGTCCTGGGTTCAAATCTGTTTTGACACCTTCCTAACTGTGTGACCCTCAGCAAGTCACTTAACACCCACTGCCTAGGAACTAATATGCAGGATTGATTCTAAGATAGAAAATAAGGGAAGAAAAGAGAAACAAAGAGAAGGAAGGAAGAAAGGAAGGAAGGAAGGAAGGAAGGAAGGAAGGAAGGAAGGAAGGAAGGAAGGAAGGAAGGAAGCAAGGAAGCAAGGAAGCAAGGAAGCAAGGAAGGAAGCAAGGAAGCAAGGAAGCAAGGAAGCAAGGAAGCAAGGAAGCAAGGAAGCAAGGAAGGAAGAAGGCATGAAGGAGGGAAGGAAGGAAGGAAAAAAAACAGAAATTATGACATTTTGCAGGTTGAATTTTATATATTTAAATGTAAAAATTGAAAAGCAAGTTTAATGGATTGTGTCAATGTTTGATATTACTTATAAGATTTTTCTTAAAGATTCCTCCAAGTAGAAGAAATAAAATGCCCTAATAAATTCTTTTTTCACTAAACTATTAATGAAATAAGTTTGGATTATAGAGGAATGACTCCACTAACCAAAGTCATCAGTAGGCATTTAAGGATGAAACTCTGAAAATAAAACAATAAACAGATGAAAAATAGAAAAGATCTGCAAAGACTTTTTAAAAAACAACTGCACCATCAAGGACAGTAGAGCGATCATATTGAAAGACTGGAAAGTCAAAATATCATTGAAGAAAACAAAAGTACAAAGAAGATCCAGACAAGGGTAATGTACGCGAGAAGGCCTGTGCTGGAGTTGACATAATTTTGAGGGCATTGAAGAATCAATTCCCAAAGTAACTAAATGAGGGAAAGATACCAAGGACATTTTTAAAATTGTAAACTTAGGGGATAGAGCCAAGATGACAGCTTAGCAGCAGTGCAAGCTAAAACTGCTCTAATAATCCTTCCAAACCAATATTTTAAAAGTGCCTCAGAATGACAGGAATCAAAAACCAACAGCAAGACAGAGTAAAGAGGTTATCCTATCCCACTGAATACAGCTTGAAAGGAAGGCAGAGAGAGTTGATATTCACAAGATAAGGGGGAACTGGAAGCAAAACTACACACACAGAGTAATGCTGGGTGGCCAGTCCCCCACCTACTATGCCTACTATGCCAAGTTTTGATCCTTGGCATACACCAAATTTGGGATCCTGGGACCAAGGATAAACCACTAACAGAGCATCCCAGACCCATCCCTTGAAGTCCCAGGCCCTGGTACCAAACTACAGTGAGGCCTAGAAGTCCATAGCACTTTCAAGTATACACTGAAGTGAAGACCTAGCCCAGGGCAAAATCACTCACAGGGCTAACCATTGCAAGCTATCAGCAGAGGAGGCAGAATCAGAAACTTTGGGAATTCCCAGTACACAGGCAAAAAAAAAAGGCTGGGAAAATGAGAAAAGAGCAAAAGAAATACCTAATCCTAGAAAATTTCTAAGGAGACAAAAAGCAAAGCAGAGACTCAAGAGGCAACGATGAGATCCAAGCAACTGCAGCAAAACTTCAAAGAAAAATTGAAATTGGTCTCAAGCACTGAAAGAATTTAAAAAGGAATTCAAAAATCAAAACAGGTCAAAGAAAAATGGGAAGAAAATGGAAAAAAGAAATAAAAGTAATGCAAAAAGAAAATAACAGCTTAAAAAGTAAAATCAGTCAGCTGGAAAAAGAGGCACAAAAATACAATGAAGAAAAGAGTTCCATGAAAAATATATTGGACTAAATGAAAAGGAGGATCAAATGGTAATGGGAAAAATTCAGTCTTTAAAAATTTCATTTGGACAGATGGAAGCTAATGATTTCATGAGACATCAAGAAACAATGAAACAAAACAAAAAGAAAGAGAAAAAAATAAAATATTAAATACCTTACTAAAAATGTCCTGAAAAATAGATCTAGGGAAGACAATTTAAGAATTATTGGACTATCTGAAAGTCATAACCAAAAAAAAGTGTAGATATATTATAAGAAATTATCAAAGAAAACTGCACTCATATTCTTGAACAAATGGATAAAATATAAATTGAAAGAATTCACAGATAAACTCCTGCAATAAATCTCCAAATGACAACTCTCAGGAATGTTATAATCAAGTTCAAGAGCTCCCAGGTCAAGGAAAGAATTCTTCAAACAGTCAGAAAGAAACAATTCAGATATTATGGAGTCCCAGTTAGGATTACACAGGATCTGGCAGCTTTCACATTGAAGGACTAGATGGCTTGGAATATGATATTCCAGAAGCAAAGGAACTGGGTTTATAGCCAAGAATCACCTACCCATCAAAACTAACTATAATTCTTTCAGGGGAAAGAATGAATATTTAATAAAATGGAAGGTTTCCAAGCATTCCTGAAGATAAGAACATACTTAATATAAAATTTGATATCCAAATATAAAATTCAACAGAAGCATAAAAAAGTAAATAAGAAAGAGAAAAAAATTATAGGATTCAATAAGATCATGTTGTATGTATTCCTTTATGGAAAGATGATATCTGTAACTCCTAAAAACTTATCATTATCATAGTAGTCAGAAGAAGTATGTATAGGAAAAGGGTGTGATAGTAAGCTATTTAGGATGATATGTAAAAAATATGTAGTGCTTAAAATAGTAGAAGATATAAATTGTGATAGATATAAAGAGTGGATGAGTAAATTGTGACCACAGAAAATATGTTTTCACTACAGTGTCTTGTTTTTAAATCAATATATAAGGTGATCACCAGGGAAATATTCCCAATTATGAAATATACCCATCAACTGGGTTTTATTGAGATTTTAATTAATAATACAATGAGGAATTAAAGAAAGAGAGAAAGAGTAAGAAAGGAATAATTATAAAGGGCCTTAAGCCAACATGGCCTAGACCTGAGTCTTAAGAGAGAGATCAGTCAGTCCTTAATCACTCACCATAAGATCTGTTCAAGCAAGGATTCAGAGGGACAGAGTCTCCTCAGAGGGAGTTCCAGCCAGAGTCAGCCTCCCTTCAGAGCCTCCTTAGAGACCCTCTCTCAACAGCCTCCTTAGAGACTGTTCTGTCAAGAGACTGGTTCTGTCCTCATATAGGGAATTTTCTCCTATGTCCCCTCCCCTAAGTTCTTCCATCTACCAATCACAGTAGATGTTTTTCAAAGGACAGACCATTCTTAGTCCACACCTAAGAAGGTGTAAATTTTTGAGTAATTCACACCAGGAAAGCTCTGAGTAAGTTTCTCAGCTCTTTGTTCCTTGTAAATTCACAAGTTGCCTGACCTTCATAGGTACTTAGCACCCTTTTGTATTATATCCACGAATAGGCATGGCTTAAGAACTTTTTTGTCTTACTATAAGTATGGGTTTAAGTACTTTTCATTGTTCAGCAAAGAGTTTACAATTTTATGTTCCCCTAGGGCATGCTTAAGTATGGTGAGGTAGAGTTCTCACATTCCTGATCAAGTAACTTCACTGCCCAAATGGGGAATGGTCTTAACCCAGCCTTATGAAGTAGGGTCTGGGAAATTTTTAAGGTTCACAAAACTAAGGAAAAAGAATTGTACTTAGAGAAATGGGAAGAGAGAAGTAAAATGTGTTAAATTATATCATGTAAAGAGGTGTGAGGGGGGAAATACTATTAAAATTATAGACTTATTATTACCCCCAAAAAAGTAACTATGAAAATAACTTCAATTTTTATGCCTACCTTTCCACCTCTCCAAGATTTTTGTGAGAAAATTTTATGCATACAATGAGGTCATTGTTAATGAAGATATTAAAAGGGAACAACAAAGCTTTCACAAATAATACTCAACAGAAGACCAAAGACTAATAGTCCTATTGAATGAAAAATATGAAGAATATATAGTCCCATTGTACTTATTTACTTCTAAAGAGAATTTGATTCAGTATATCAAGTCTTCACCTTCATATCTTTCCTTCAATCAAGTATCTCCCCAAATATATATCATATTAGATTCCTTGAAAGATATTTCAACAAAATTAACTTAATCATCATCCCTCTGAATTAAAATCAAGAAGATATGAAAGTAGGAGATTGTGAAAGGTTTTTGTCACTTTCATGATTGATATCCAGGACACGTAATCCAAATGGAAGAGGGCTTCCTTATAGATGAAGAGTTCCTCCACCTGTTCCTATTTGTAGAGGACATTATGCTGATGCATCAAGCTATGGGACACTGCAGAGCCTCTTAAATGAAATAGAGATTCAAAAATGTTCACCCTCATTATCCACACTGGAAAAACAAAATTGATAAAGAATGTCTGTTGTTGAGATTGTGATCTACAGTTATTCAGATAGCTCAAAGAATTCTTTCATAGAATGTATATCCATGTAAAATATTTTGCCCCCCCCCCTCCCGATACCTGAGGAAAAAAATCAGATTTTTTTCTTTTATGGGGCATTTATAGTACCTTATTGTAACTTTGGGGTTAAGTATGCATTTCTGAATTTCCAAAAATTTTCTGTGTCATCTGCTGTCCTTCACATATTATCTGTAGCTTCCACAAAATCCCCCAAAAAATTCTCATCTAATTTCTTATGTTGAACCATGATATATTGAAACCATGATGGGGAAGGCTGCAATGTGGAAAAGACAAGTATAATTAGAGAAATAATTAAAATAACCCTGAATTTCTACTTCATATCTATCAGCTTGGGGAAAATTGACACAAGATGAAAATGGCAAATGTTAGAAGGGCTACAGGAAAGCAGGAACATTGATGTACTGTTATTAGAGCTGTGAACTGGTCTAATCATTCTGGAAAGCAATTTGGAGCTATGCCCAAAAAGTTACTAAATAGAGTATATACTTTCACCTAGTATAGGAACTATTAGGCCTATAACCCAAAAACCCAAAAAAAGGGAAATGAACCAAAATGTACAAAAATATTTATAGCTGGCTTTTTCCTATGATAATGTTAAATTTTTTATGGTTTGGACTGAATATTTAATTTGTGGTCACCAGGGATTTAATTTCTAAATCCCAAACTGAATTACTAAAGTAAATGGAATTTATGGTAGTTCATTTACAATAGAGGGGAAGATATTAAGGAAGAGAGAAAAGGAGAGGGGGGGGAAGGAAGGAGGGAGGGAGAGAGAGAGAGAATGAGAGCTCTAGCTTCCTCAGAGCCAGGTAGAAATTCTAAGTCCCAGCCAGGGGAAAAGAGTCTCAAGACAATGGGCCTTTCTCAGAGGTTCACACCTCCAGAAAGGGCAAGGAAACTAAGTCAGCCTTTACACTCAGGTGAATGTCTAAAAAGAAAGGAGTCTGAGGTCTCCTGCACGAGCTCCTCCAGGGGGGTCCAGTTCCACAGCCAAGTGTCTTCACTCCAATTCTGAGTGTCTTCTTCCAGTCACTCCTCAAGTGTCTGTCTTCTAGTCTAACTCTGAGTGAATGAATCCTTCCTCACTCCAAGCCTGAGTGACTGATCCTCTTCAGTCTTTGTTTCCTCTATTTAAAGACTTTTTTCTCTTGTGTCACCTCCCCTAAATTTCACGTCTACCAATCACAACAGACACTCCTCTCCAGGAATGCCCACTCAATGTATGAAATGAGTGTTCACTAACCTTTTTTTGTTAAATCATACCTTTTTTGGTTAGATCACACCTTTAGTGGTTAGTTAATACCTTTTTGTGGTTTAAAATGGGCAGATTTACTTTAAATACTGAGTTAACACTTTGGGGGATTAAAGTCTAAAAATAGACTGGGGATTACAATTCAATCTTCCCAATAAAGGAAGAGCTAAGTACCTTCATTGTTACAATCAGAGGAGAGCTAAATCAAATCTTCACAGTAACAAATTATCAGTTGAAGAATAGAAGAACAAATTATGGCATATGAATATAATAGAATAGTGTTGTGTTATAAGAAGTAATAGAGGAGCCACTAGGTAACAAAATGGATAGAGGACCAGGCTGGAGTTGGAAGGACCTGGGTTTAAATGTGACCTCAGATACTTCCTTACCTATGTGACCTTAAGCAAATCATTTAGCCCCAACTGCCTAGCCCTTGCCACTTTTCTGCTTTAGAGTTGATACTAAGATAAGGGTTTAAAAAATAATGATGATGTTTTGCCTGATGATATGTTTAACCCAGACCAAATCATCTGCTAGCACTGGGAGGGGAAAAGGAAGAAAGATCAGTTCAATCACTTAACTTGGGGACCCTTTATTAATACATGTAATTGGGTGTAAATATATTAAAATATTTTTAAATTATAATGAAGGGAGAGGTTTAAGAGAAACATGGAAAGACTTATATGAATTGATGAAGAATAAAGTAAACAGAACCAGGAAAACAATTTATATTTTTACAATATTACAATGACTAATAACTTTCAAAGGACTCTGATCAACCCAACAATTGTGTTAGCAATCTTTTATTAGCCATCTATTTTTATGTTAGCAAATCAATAGTTGCGAAGAGGATGAAAAAATTCTGACTAATTGAGGGAGTTTCCTTATGGATAGTTACCTACCACAATGAAATCAAAGTCCTAGTCCAAATAATAATAACAACAACTAAAAATCTGTACATGATTAAATAACTTGTCCATGGTCACATCACTACCTAGTATTTAAGTGAATATTTTCCCACCATAAGCCCAGAATACTATACACCACACAATGGTACGTTTCTGCCTACATGTTCCATTGTGTAAACCTTAAAATTTCTTAGACTTATGAATGTTGGAAATTTCACCATTGGGAAATTTCATACTTGGAAAAAATTTCCTACTGATAGTAAGAACTCTGTTGGAATGTGAAAACCCTTGGCATGGGTGGGTCCTTCTCCCTACTTAAGACTACTTTAGGACAGAAACCTTTTGCTAAACAATGGAAAGGGCTTTGACCTATGCTTAAGCATAGAACAGGAAGTTCTTTGAGTCATGATTGATTTTAGAATTGATACAATAGAGATACTTGGAATGACAGAACCAGGTCTTGGAACTTCCAATCTCCACCCTACTCAGTCTAACAGGATTTAGGAAGGGCTGCAGCATAGATCAAGATTTAATTATTTGAGAATATGACCTACAACAGACATGTGCAAAGGAAACAGACCTCTGGGCGGTCCTGGGTTAAGCCAGAGCCACCATTGGCACAGGGGAGACATCGACAGTGATTGGTAGATGTGAGAACTGAGGGGAGGGGACTTAGATGGTTTCCTTAAAGATAGCGGGGTCTGAGGAGAGAAGGAGGAGGTTTTGCTCTGAGCGAGGTGGCTCTGAAGGAGGACTGAGGAGGTTGCTCTTGGGAGGACCAGGAGAGAAGGCTGGCTCTGAAGGAGGAGAATTCTCTGGAAACATTTCTTGAAAGGAGGCTCTCTTGAAGGTGGAGCCTGAGGTTGGCATGAGAAGCCTTACCTAGAGAGATCTTGGGTGAGTGATAAAACCAACTGACTGATTTATCTCTTAGGACTGAGGTCTAGGCCTTATTGGCTTGAGGCCCTTCATTCTTATTCCTTTCTTACTTTCTCTCTTTTTCTATTGATTAATCAGTGTATTATAAATTAAATTTCTCTATAAAACCCAATTGGCTTGGGCATATTCATAAATTGGGAATATATTCCCTGGCGACCATCTTATATTTATATAAAACCAAGACACAGTAGAAAACATATTTCAGCAGTCATAATTGATATATATATTTCCCTTGCTCCCAAACATTTTAATTATCACAGTTTATGGTTCCCACTCTCTTATCTACAACTATTTAACACTCAAAACTATTTTAAATCTAACAATTGGCATCCATACATCAAAAGATCTAAAAAAAAAAGTTCTTTGACATTACACTCACACATGCAAATATTATTAAATATTCAATGGATCCCTTGGGATAGATTTACAGGACAAGACGAAGACCACCACTTGTCCCCATATTTCTAGATTTCAAAATCATACTTCTATTGTTAATTCCTTCTGGAACTTCCCTCAAAATCAAGGGTCTCTTCCACTTATAACAATCATCTACCCTACTCATTCTGGAATATCCCTCCTTAATACCTGCATTCTCCCATGTGTGAGTTCTACCTATAAATACCATTTTGTGAAGGAACCCAAGTCACCCTTCCTTCATTCCTCTCTCAACCTGGTTCCCCACTTTCTGAATTTCAAAATTCTCTTCCTCCCAACTTACTTTTCAGCTCCCTTTTATCTATTGTCTTCCCCTTCAGAATGGAATGCCTTCCTTGAAGGCAGAGATCATCTTACTTTTTACATGTCCCATGTTTAGCACAGTACCTAATACTTAGTAAATACTTAATAAATGTTTCCTTACTTCATTCTTAAAGCTTGAGCTAATAAAGATCTCAGAAGTCCCTAAAAGGGATTTCTAATCCCCTCATTTTAGAATAGGAAACTGATTTAAAGGAGTCTGTTACTTGTCCAAGGATACAGATAGTAAGTGTGAAAGATCTTCTTGACTTCTTGAGTATTTAGCACTCTCTACTATCCATGCTACCTTTTGTGTGGAGGCTGGAGTCATAATATTTAAAGAGGAAGGAAATTTTAGTTAAAATAAATCCAAAGCAAGAAAGAGCTATGTCATCTCTTCAATTTGAAACCAGGCCCTCCTAATCCAACATTTGTCATCCATTTGCTATTCCACAAAACACACAACTAAAATCACAGATCCAAAAAGGGAAAAAAAGTTTTATTTAGAGTTAGAGAACCTTAGTAGTTTTATGACTTTCATCAAGTTTTTAATCTCTCTAGACTCAATTTTCTCATCTATAAAAATGATAACATTGTCCTAAGTGAAATAGAAGGCCCTTTCTAGCTATAAATCATGGGGTCTTTTTTTTTAACCCTTACCTTCCATCTTGTGTATTGACTCCAAGGTAGAGGAGTGGTAAGGGCTAGGCAATGGGGGTCAAGTGACTTGCCCAGGGTCACACAGCTAGGAAGTGGCTGAGATTTGAACCTAGGACCTTCCGTCTCTAGGCCTGGTTCTCAATCCACTGAGCTACCCAGCTGCCCCCTAAATCATGAGGTCTTACCCCATGCCTCTCCAGAATATTAGCCACTTAAAAGGAATTAATTTCTAATTATGTATAGCAGGTTTATTACTGAATCATATATCAAAAGAAGCTGGGTATGTCCCTCTCCCCCTCTACAATCCCTTGGACAAGGCAACAGACTCTCTACTGTTATCCTTTAGACAAGGTCAAAGTACCCACCTATAATAAAAGTGGAGATTTAGTGTCCCTTAGACCCCCATACACCCTTCACCCACCAGGATATTAAGATATTTGAGCAAAATACTCTTTTTTTTGAAGATGAGCCCATTGTGGTTACAAAAAAAGCTAGAAAGCATTTACCACACTTATGATCCCACATGGACTGATGTGGAAATTTTGCTCCAAGATTTTTTAATGGAAAGAGAGAGAAATAAAATCATCTTTCTTGTCAATCAGTTCCAGGGAAGGAGAGCAATTCGTTGGCCCCTACAAGACCCAAAATGGAATGTTAATAATGAACAAGAATACTTAAAACTATACCAGGCTAGGGAGGCATTACTAACAATAATGAGAGCTTATTCTGATAGGCCTAAAACAAGGACAAAGTTTGAAAATTTAAATTAGCAAAAAAAATGAAGAAAATCTCTCCCAGTTTATGGATAGACTTATTGAGCTAGGAGGTAGACACATAGACCTAGATCTTTGCAGAGAAAGGGATATCAAGCAGATAAGAAGAAATCTTGTAGAAAACTGTTCTAAAAGCAGTCAAATATTATTATGAGGCCAACTGCCCAAATTGGGCCAATATGGACCTGGAAGAATTGAG
Source organism: Monodelphis domestica (assembly GCF_027887165.1). Lineage (NCBI taxonomy): Eukaryota > Metazoa > Chordata > Mammalia > Didelphimorphia > Didelphidae > Monodelphis > Monodelphis domestica. The sequence goes on along the minus strand of NC_077228.1, from coordinate 137,818,589 downwards.
AAGGGTAGCAGTTTATGTCTTTAATGGTCATGAAAAGAAAGATGAAGATAACAGTGACTTAGTATAGGCATTAAGAAAAGAAATTAAAATTTTAAAGGAAGAAATTTAAAAAGAAAAAGAAAATCAAGCAGTGGCCATAGCCCCTCTGCAAGAACCCATAAATCAAACACCAATGTGTTGTTTATGTGGAAAAAGAATATTAAACTGCAGAAACTTGAATCAGGTACTTGACAAATTTTAGAAATAATTCAGAAATAGCAATAATTTTAGAAATAATCATAATAGAAACAATTATAGAAATAATAATCCAAATAAGACAAATCCTGATCCACACAAAAATACCCAAACACACCAATTTGCCCCAAATGGGGCTCATCCACAATGTATTCAGAGTGGAAATCCCCCTCAATGTGGGGAACCCCAGAGAAATGGCAAAGGATCTTTATGAAGGTGTGAGAGGAGGGAAAGGACTCTGGAATCAGAGAGTGAAACCTTTGATTTCCCAGACTCTGATATCTCAACACCAGTTATCCCAGTCCATTTTCCCCCACATAGTAATGAACCTCATGTGACCCTGAAAGTTGGGAACACATATTATGATTGCCTCTTAGATACTGGAGCTTCCAGATCAGTTTTGGTGAGTAAACCAGATTCCAAATACAGTTCTATTGGCTCTCTAAATGTAGTAGGCATATCAGGAACATCTCTGAAGGTCCAAAAGTTTTTCCCTCAAATGGTATTTGTGAGACCTCTATCAGTATGACATTCTTTTCTTTTAATGCCTGATTCCCCTATAAATTTGTTAGGGAGAAATCTTTTATGCAAACTTAGAGCCACAATAACATGCTCTCAAGATGGCTCTATGATGCTAGAATTGCCTGAGGAATCCTTAATTTGCTTCCTGTACTTCTTTCAGACAGTCAGGAAGTGAAGGAGTCTTCCACCTTTACAATACCAGTTAATATACCCAAGTCTCTCTGGACCACATCTTCTTAGGGCTACTTAAATCAGCTGTTCCTGTACAAATTAAAACAAAAGGTGGCCCACCTCTCTTCATTCCTCAGTATCCCCTATCAAAAGAGGAAATTGAGTGAATTATCCAGTAATAAATTCATTAATTGACCAAGGAATAATAATTCCATGCAAATTCAAATATAATACACCTGTAGGAGTTAAATTAATGTCCAATACTTCAAGTATTATTTTTTAAAGTTTATATCTGACAAAGTAGAACCATGTAATTAAGTTTTTCTGCCTGCTCAAAAATCCCCACTCCACCAAATCTGCAACAGGAAGAAAAGAGGGAGAGAGACAGACCTCCATCCAATTTATATCCTGTCTACATTAGCACATAATGACAGGAAGTGAGTAGGGTTCTTGGAATCTCACTTTTTCTGGGGATTGTCGTTTTTAGGGTAACAATTCTAATTACACACACCCATTCTACCTGTAAAAAAGCCAAAATTAGACCCAATAGGAAAACTGTCTATAGACTTGTACAGGATTTAAGGACTGCAAATAATCATGTCATAAAGAGACATCCTGTGGTTCCAAGCCCAGCCATAATTATCTCCTCTATTCCTAGCACAGTCATATATTTTACTGTAGTGTATTTGTGTTCAATTTTCTTCTCAATACCAATTTATGAAAATTCCAGGAATATATTTGCCTTCACCTGGAAAGTTTTTAAGATGACATGGTCTTAATTCCCACAAGGGTTCGTGGACAGTCCTACATTGTTCTCACAAATTCTAAATCAGGATTTAGAAAATATTAAATTTCAGAATAGCTATTTGATACAATTTGTAAATGATTTTCTCTTGGCTTCACCAAATGCCACAGTATGCCAAGAAGAGAGCAAACATCTTCTTATAGAACCACATAAGAGAGACCATAACATCTCAATGGCAAAGTTCAGTAGTATCTCCCCAAAGTGGAATATTTAGGGTTCATTTTAACTGCTGCTGCCCACTCCATTTCCCCTAAGCTCATCGAAGATATTTAGAAATTTAGTGCTCCCTCTGCTAAGAAACAGTTGAAGGCAATTCTAGGAGCAATGGGATTCTGTAGACAGTGGTTCCCTTGCTATGGGGAAATCACTAAACCCCTTATAGCTCTGACAAAAAATTCAGTCCCTGAACCATTTAGAGATGGAACTCCTATCAGCTCTTTCTAAATTAAAACAGACTACCCTCTCTGCTCCTGCTGTAGGCATTCTAGATTACAAAGAGCCATTTACTTTGTATGTACATGAACAGAGAGGGATAGCTTCAGGTGTTTTAACTCAAACTTTAGGACCTGTTCTGCATCCAGTTGCTTATTATTTGGCCCAACTGGACCCAGTAGCTTCAGGAGCACCACCATGTTTTAGAGGCGTAGCTGCCACAGCTTTGTTAGTAACTAAATCTGCTGATTAGGACACCCATTAACCATAATGTGCCCACATGAAGTCGAAGCACTGTTGCTAAGGCATAGAACACAGGCATTTTCTGATCAAAGACTTTCAAGGTATGAAGTAACTTTGTTAGGTAATGAAAATATTACCTTGAAATGCTGTACATTTCTTAACCATGCAATGCTGCTTCCAGATTTACCAGTTTCAGGAGAACTATTGCACAATTGTGAATCTTTAGTGTCCATGGCTGGAAAGCCTTGATATAATCTCCTTGACACTCCTTTAGACAACCCAGGCTTAGTATTATTCACTGGTGACTCTTCTTTCAAGAGGGATGGCATACACCACACTGGAGATGCTGTAGTCACAGAATTTGCCACTGTGTAGTCAGCTTCACTGCCCTCAAATATAACTGCTCAAGATGCAGAACTAATAGCTCTAAAATATGCCTAATTGCCAAAGATAAGAAAGCAACAATTTATATAGACTCTAGATATGCATTTGGAATGTCATGTAGTGGGTATGTTATGACTCCAAAGCAGAGTTTTAAACTCAGCTGGAAAATGTATAGCAAATGCAGAAATCATTAAAGAAGTTATTTCTGCTCTTGGGCTCCCTGAAGCCCTAGCTGTGGTTCATTGCTCTGCCCATACAGGTGCCCCAGGCAGATACAGCAGCAAAACTCACTGCCTCTGAAGGACCTGAAAAAATTTTAACATTAGCAACTAGTAATGATTCAAATTTTATCCCTTTCTTACATTGAACAGGAAGTGGAAAAATGGAAACAAAAGTTCAAAGCAAAACAAATCAATGTCATCTGAAGGAAAACTCCTGTTCCCTAGAAATTTTTATCATCAAATTTGTTTATCCATTCACAAAAATGGTCATTTTGGTACCCAGGGCATGGTAGACTCTGTTAAAAGCATGTGGATAACCCCTGATTATCTAACAGAGCCTCTAAAGTGTGTTCAGCCTGCCCCACCTGTCAAACATATAACCAACATTCCTTTTGTGACAAAGCTTTTGGTGGGCATCCTCTAACTTACATACCTTTTGAGCATCTTCAAATCACCTTTATCACTATGCCAAAGGCTGGACATCATAAATTTGGTTTAGTCATAGTGGATTGGCTGATCAGATAGCCAGAAGTGTTTCCTAGCACTCAAACAACAGTGTTTTTTGTTGCTAAGGTGCTCTTGAAAGAGATTATTCCTCACTTTGTCCTATCAACATGTATTGATCAGACAGGTGAACTCATTTTACCAATTCAGTTTTGTCTCAGATTTATTCTTATTTGGGGATCACTCCCAATTTCCATGTACCATATCATCCCCAGAGCTCAGGTCAAATTGAGATAAGGAAGAGAGATCTTAAAACTATGACTGGAAATTTGTGCACTGAGACTCACTTAAAATTGCCTGAAGTTCTCCCTCTAGCTCTATTTTATCTTTGAAGCAGGCCCAGGGGAAATCTATACATCTCACCATTTGAGATGCTTTTTGGACACTCCCCTATACATGCTAAGCCTTTTTCTCCAGCATACACATCATTATTAGGGGTGGACAGTTCCATTGCTTCATATATACAGGTCTTACAGATCAAATTGTGAAAACTCCATGAATCTGCAGCTGCTATACAAGTAGGATCTATAGACTTCTCATTCTATGACTTGCATCTAGCTGACAAGGTGTACATAAAGAACTTCCAGTGCAGTGGAGCAGCTCAACCTGCCTGTGAAGGTCCATTTCAAGTATTGTTAACAGCTATCAAAATTGGAGAAAAGGACTCTTGGATTCATTACTCACAGGTAAAACAAGTTCCTTCTATTGACACTGATTGACTATATCCTGTCACATGCATTGGAGATAAAAGTCCATAGACAAGTGGACACTGTTTTAGCTGACACTTTGAATTCCCGAATCTTTCTCTTTTTTTTGCTTTTCTGTTTATTTTCAATAAGGATATTTTATTTTTTCTCTTTCTTCTTTTACTTGAAGTACATGTAATCAGTATTAATGTTTTTTTTAATTTTTAATTATAAGCTTGCAATATCTATTAGCTATAATATTAATACATACCCCAAAAGCTTTAGACTATGGAAACCTACCATTGATTGTTAAATGTTGTGGGACTTTGATTAATAATTGTGTCTGATTCCAGAAGAAGGGATTGCAAAAGAGCCATTGTACAATGCCAAGAAGCACAAGGTCAAGAAGACAAACAATCCTTGTGAGATTAATGAAATCTGTACCAAAAGAGAGGGCTTGTTTGAGGTTCAAGAGAACAGTCCTTTGGCATATGTCAGACACAGTTCTTTCCCATGCCACATTCTGACAAGTACCTTAGTTTGGCTGTCATTTTGGTTCCCCTATACCTGAGAGTGAAGGTAAAATCAGACCAGGGAAACATACTTCCCTTTTACATCAAAATCTAATTCCTTTTTTCTCTCTTATAGTATGGCAAATTTCTGTAGTCATGGCTGACAATGGGTAAGTGCAATATTAATGCAATTGTCTTGCAGACTAGTAATATATAAATTATTTTAATTGGGCCCTGACTAAAGGATCTATTATGGATTTATTCTTTTTTCTGATAATTTTTATGTACATAGATTTGATCTTGATTTTTATTTTTTTCTCCCAAAATTTAATTTTTCTTCTATTTGTTTTTCTTTTTTTTATGTTTTAGGGGGGTTTAGGGCACTTGACTCATATACCCCATGTGAATTTTAAAACTACTCCACCATACTCAGACTGTACTTTAGAAGATTTGATTTAGCTATTTCCTGATTTGTAACAATGGAGATACTTGGTCTAACAGAATCAGGTCTTGGGAACTCTACATTGCTCCACCCTACTTAGTTTAACAAGGTCAGGAATGTCTGCACCCATACTCAAGGGTTAAGTATCTAAGAAAATGGCCTTCAACAGACATGTACAGAAACAGCTGACAGGCCCCTGGGCTGTCCTAAGTCAAGCTAAGCTAACATTGGTAGAGATGAGATGCAGGAAAGTGATGTAAAACTGTCTACATAGGGCACGTGACTTCCTCTCTTCACTCTCTTTCCCTGGAGAGGCGGCTCTGGCTGGCAGCATGCTAAGCATTCCATCATCTTGGCATGGTGGCAGCTATTTGTCTGGGTTTTGGCGGTGAGTTTGCCCTTGAGCTAATTCAGGTTCAGGCATCTTGGCTGAGCCCCCTTGGAGTTCAGGCTGATTCCTTCCTCCTTTACTCTCCAAAACCTTACCTTCCTAGAGCCTCTAATCTTCTCCCTGGCACAAGTCAAGCGGGAGAAATCCTGCACCCTTTCCTTCTCCCTTCTTCTTAATTTCTTTCCACTATATTAATTAAATCACCATAAATTTCCAGCTGACTGGGGTATTTTTTTTATTTGGGATATCCATAGCAACCAAATAATTAATATAGTTTAGGTCACAACACTAAAATTATCCTTTACAACCCACAACCATGTATCCTGGATTGATCCAAGTGTTAGTTAACACTCTCCTCAGGGGGGAATTGTATAATTTTTGTAAATTCCAAGATTTAAAATTTTTTGAGAAATTTCAGGAAAAGAAGCTCATTAACTCCCAGAATCAAAAAAATAAACTGTTTAAAGAAAGTGCCATAAAGAAACCTACACTGCATCAAAAGATCCTGAATAAATTTTGGGATGTAGTGAATTGAATTGAAGGGGGTTGAACACATTTATTCTGAATGTAAACTCTTATGCCAAAGAGGAATGTCCCCAATTGGCTTTTTTTCAATGTGCCTAGCAAACATTGATTTTGCTCTCTCTCTTCTATTTCCATCTTATCTCAAATGATTGTAATTTCCTCTTATAAAGTGCAATATTGCATTCACCTTTAGCTAGAAGATCTTTAGCAGTATAAACTAGTTATGTTAAATGATTCATTGGGGAGACTAGTCTCCCAAAGAATCACAGGGTGGGGGGAGGGATTGTGAAGATAAAATTATCTCTCTTTGTCTATTTTAATGAAATCAATCAGTAACTTTTAACTCAACTGATCAAGAACTCAAAGCACCCCTACTTAACACTGAAATTAGAGAGTTCACAAGTCAAAAACTCTCACCTCTAAAGGGCACTTCCCAGCCCTGGGTAGGACAAAACAAATTGAAAGACTGCAATTGGTTTCTGAGAAAAAGGGGGAGAGACAGGAAATGACGTTGAAAATGGGATATACCATGGACTGGAGAACATGGCCTTCTACCATTCCTTTCATGGTGTTTGGAAAGATTGGCTGAGATTTCTGCCTTGGCTTTGGAGGAGATTCTTTCCCTGGATCCTACATTGGCTTGCTGGGTGAGTAGCTCAGGCTATAGAGGAAGCTGCACTGGTGGACTTCTGGCTGAAGACTCCCCACAGAGATCTAGACCTGAGGAAGCCTCCTGCCAGGGTGCTGAAACAGACTTCACTTCACCAGAGAAGCTCTTAGAGTTGGTAAGCTTGTTAAGAAGTTGTCTCTTTATCTACATTTCCCACTTTCTCTCTTTCCACCTCTTTATAAATAAAGGCTGCTAGAAGTCATTTTGACTTAAGCTATAATATTTTTAAATCGGCAACCACAATATTACTTTATAACTCTCTTATTAAATCAAAAACCCTAATTTTAATCCTTATAGGTCCCTGTACCATTCTTTGGACAAGATGAAGGTCCCTCTACTACCCCTTGGACAAAGGGATGACACTCTAGACACAGAGTGCCCCTAACAACCAGATTCTAACACTAGATTCTCCTTTTACTGTCCCTCTGAGGAGGTCTTTTCTCAGGCACTGATTCAAGTCTATGACTTTAATAGAGTCCAATAATTGGGCCTGGGACCAAGTAACAGATGGGTTACAAGTAGCATTTCAGACCCAGGGACAATCAGGTAGTGGACATTTTTTTAGCAGCTGAGCATTCCTGGCATTTCTCAACTCACACCAGTAGCACCAACACCTGCTCTGGTGAGGCATCAGGCCAATCCAGGGCATGTTGGCCTTCCTTCTTTATGCTCTGGCACCCGCTGTTCAGGGATGTTGCTAATGGCTTGCTTGAGTAGAATTTATAAATGAGATTGAAAAAGAAAAAATAGACCATTCCTCACATTGTAATGTGTTCTCATGGCCATTAGCTAAAAGAGCCAGACCCTTGGCCCCCACTGGTCCTTTCTGCCTCACACTTACTCCTTAAAGGTTTGCTTCATCTGCGTTGCTAAACCGTTCCAAGCTCCATTAGCCATATGTCCTCTATACAAACTGTTTATTTCCATTTGCTGATTCTGGTCTCCACTTTCTCTGCAGTAAGTGAAACCAGGCCAAGTTGATCCATGCAGTGTGGAAATATGTATCCTATTGGACTGAACATAAGGATGAGACTGAAGCTAAAAAATAATAACAAGAATGGCCCAAACCTGGGCATCCAACCATGTCAGCTGCTCTACCATTGAAAAGTTATGACTAAATTGAATTTTTATCAAATTAATTCTATTTTACATGTTCTAAAGGAGACTGTTTTTCAAATGAGGCCTAAGATTAAATCTTTTATAAAGTGAAATTTTTCTTAAATGTAAATAGTCTGCAACTAGAGCAGTTTTCTAATGTGAGATTTTTACGTTCTGGATTTTCTTAAAGCAGGCTCAACTATATTATAATAACTTCCTTTTTTATGGGGCTTTATAGTTTTCCAAGTACTTTCATATATATTATCTTATCAAATCCTAGAGTTACAGTCTGATCTCAGATACTTCCTAGCTATGTGATCCTGGGCAAGTCACTTAACTCCATTTGCCTAGCCCTTGCCTTTCTGTCTTAGAGTCATTACTAAGACAGAAAGTAGAGGCTTAATAAAAAACCTTAGAGTTACCTTAAAGCTGCAAGGGACTTCAGAGGTCATAAAATACAAATCTTTTATCTTAAAGATAAGTAAATTTAGGCTCAAAGAAATTAAGTAAACTCTCCAAGGCTACCCAGAAAGTAGCGATGCTAAGATTTGAACCCAGGACCACTGACTCCAAATCTAACATTTCATCCACTATATATTACTACCTATATGATGGTAGGGATGTGGGGTAAGCAAAGCAAGATGAGGAAAAGTAAATCTCAGAGTTTATATGATTTGCTCAAAATCATACAGCTAATTAGTGACAAAGCCAAGATTAGACCCCAAGTCTCCTTGTTCCTAGTCCAATTCTCTTCCCACCGTACTAAATGAGAAGGGGCATATACATTTCTTATTGGTCTTTAAAAAAATAAAACTCTTACTTTTTGTCTTAGAATTGACACCGAGGATTGGTTCCGAGGCAGAAGAGCATTAAGGGCTAAGCAACTTGGGTTAAGTGATTTGTACAGGGTCAGAAAGCTAGAAAGTATGTCGGAGTCCTGATTTGAACCCAGGATCTCCCATCTCCAGGCCTGGAACTCTGTCCACTGAAACACCTAGCTGCTCCTTCTTATTGGTTTTCAATAGGCAAAGTTTTACAGATGCCTTTTCTGAGTCTCCTGTGTACCACACCTCCACCATTAGTACCAGTTTTTCGGATCTAGATGTTCTGTTCCTAACGCTTCTATTACTTTCATTTTCCTGATATTCCGATTCACCTCTCTCGACTCTAGTTTCCATGGCTCCCTCTCTCTGGTCTCTCGAGGGCCATCCATAATTTCTTGACTCATTTCATTCCAGAAGACATTTGTTATGCTTACTATAAATAGCCAAAATAATAACTGACTTTCATATAATGGTTTAAAAATTTTACATGTATATCTCATTTGATTTTCATATTTTATATATGTATGTATAAATATACAAAAGTATATTTATGTATGAATTATATATATATATATCTATTACATAAACCTTGCAATTGCCCAGTGAAGTGGGTACTACTTTATTATTTTATTATTACTTTATCATTCTTATTTTAAAGATAGGAAACTGAGGTCAAAAGAGATTGTGATTTGCTCATTCATTCATTCATTCATTCATTCTTTCATTTAACAAGGAATTCTTGGATTGCTACTATGTTTCCAAGCACTTTATCAAAAGAAAATGAAATCAGTCTCTGCTCTCAAGGAGTTTATTTGGGGCTGGAGGGGAATAACCTAAACAAATATAAGCAATAATAAAATTTGTGCAAAATAAAAGCCATATCCAGGAATGTGGGAAGGCCCTAACCAGAGGGATCAGCATAGACCTCCTGCTAGAAAGGAACTGAAATTTCTTTTTTTTTTTAATTTCTTGAGCTGAAATTTGAAGAAAGCTTGCACCTCTCTGCAAGGCAGAAATGAGGGGGCAGCACATTCCAGGCATAAAAGACAGCCAGAATAAAGGGAAAGAGATTGGAGATTAGATGTTATATGCAGAGATGGCCATAGAAGGAAACTAATGCACAAGAAGCAATTAACAATCAACAAGAACTTAATAAGCACCTACTATGTGGAAGACATTGTGCTAGGTTCTGGGGATAGGCTTATGTACAAAGAATTAAATGGTCCCTTCCCTCAAGGAGCTTAGATTCTAAAGCCTAGAAAGATAGGGTAGAGCCAGATGGGGAAGAGCTTTCAGTGCTAAACAGGGGACTTTGTATTTTTGTCTGAGAGACAATTATAAACTGCTGGAGATTCTTGAACAGATAGGTGACATGGTCAGACCTGTGCTAAAGGAATATTAGTGACAGCTAGGTGATGGAGCATAGACTGGAGAGGACAGAAACTGGAATCAGGAGAACCAAGTAGAAGGCTGTTGCAATTAGAAGGATGAGAGGAAAAGGAAAGGTGGAGGGAAAGAGAAGGAGAAAGAAATGTCCATTGTTGGGGAATTCATCACCTTCAGATACAGTTTTTTCCATTTAGGACACCTGAAAATGTTAGGAAACAGTCCCTTATTTTGAGCTGAAATCTCCTTCCCTGTGCTTCTACATATAAGGTCTTATTCCACCCCAAGTAGAATAAGTACAACACTACTTCCACCTGACTGTCCACTAAATCTGAAGATCGATATCATTTCCCAACCTTTCACTCAGTCTTCTCTTCTCCAGGGTTAGTACCCCTAGTTCTTTCAGCAGATTCTCCTAGGATATGGTTTTGAGATTCCTCACCATACTAGCACATCCTCCTTTGGATATGTTGCTTCCTGGAGAAGCTCAAATTGCCTCAGAATAGCATTAAGTAACTGACTTTCTCCACCCCCCAAGAAGTATGTGTCTTTTGGATCTTTCTTCAAAACCAACAGACAGATAGTGAATAACAGGAACTGATAAACCCACCGCCCACTCTCTCAGGATGTGCCACAGATAGTCTGGAGACTCAGATTTGATGCTGGAGAGCACAAGGCTGATGAGGCAGCCAGGATGGGACCTGCCACAAGTGGTCATGGCCACTTATCTGGGAACAAGCTACTTAGGTCCCCAAGTGTAAAGGGGCCTCAATATGTCGGGTTCCTACTCACAGAAAATGGGTGGCAAATCCCAGATTCAGAGGGATTAGCAAACCCAGAGGAGGACCATTGTATATGAACATAGTGCTGTAACTTTAGACTGAATTAACAGAGGCACAATGTCCAAATCAAGGGAGATTCCAAGCCTGCTGTCTTCTATGCTGTTTAGATTCTATATCTGGAGGACTGTGTTCAGCTCTGGGTGTCACGATCTAGGAAGGATGCTAACAAACTAAATTATACCCAGAAGGTGACAGATAATAAAAGGTCTAGAAATCACAACCATATAAGGACTGGCTGAAGGAAATATAAATGCTCTGCCTTGAGAAGACAAGACTTAAAGTAAAATTTATGGTATCAGTCTTGAAGTTGGGAAGGACAGAAGGAAGGAAGGAAGGAAGGAAGGAAGGAAGGAAGGAAGGAAGGAAGGAAGGAAGGAAGGAAGGAAGGAAGCAAGGAAGGAAGGAAGCAAGGAAGAAAGAAAGGAAGCAAGGAAGCAAGGAAAGAAGGAAGCAAGGAAGCAAGCAAGGAAGCAAGCAAGGAAGCAAGCAAGGAAGCAAGCAAGGAAGCAAGCAAGGAAGGAAGAATTACTGCCTACTATGTGCCAGGCACTATGTTAAATACTTTTAAAATCTTATTTTATTTGATCCTCACAGCCCTGCAGAGTAATGTGCTATTATTATTATTATTCTCATTTTACAGATGAAGAAACTGAAACAAAGGTTAAATTACTTGCCCAGGATCACACAGGTAATAAGAGTCTGAGGCAGGATCTGAACTCAGGTTTTCCTAACTCTAAGTTCAATTCTCTATCTATTGAACTACTGATTGCACCTAGAGGAGACTACTCCCAAGGAGTAGGGACTAGAGGAGGGAGTTTTGCTCTGTAAAGTTACAGGAATGATGAATGGAGGCATATCAACTGTTGTGCAATTTCCAGAATCAATGGCAGTATTTATTTGATCATTGTTCCCAGGGGGGGAAAAAAAGGCAGGAAAGTAAACTGATAACCACACTGCAGAAAAACAAATGGCAAATTGCTCAGAGTAGATGGATGATGGAATAGGAAACATGGTCTGGGAATGGCTAGCTATGATGAGTTAGCTGAGTTTGTACTCACTCGCCAGTTAGAACTATCTACTTAGAGTGGTCCAAAAAAAACATGTTGCAAACATGTCTGATCAAGCAAAACATACTTCTATATTGGTTATAATATTCCTATAGGTTTTGATTTTGAAGTTTCTTTCAGAAAATGGGGAATTAATTCTATTTCTACTTTGCTTTATGGTTTTAAGAGGCTTTCGCAGTTTTATTTTATTGCTTCTTGAAATATAATGTCTAGGTTCTTTTTTTGGCCACAACTTTTAGGCAATGCAGTAATTCTTTTTTTTTTTAACCCTTACCTTCCATCTTGGAATCAATACTGGGTATTGGTTCCAAGCCAGAAGAGTGGTAAGGGCTAGGTAATGGGGGTTAAGTGACTTGCCCAGAGTCACACAGCTGGGAAGTGTCTGAGACCAGATTTGAACTTTGGACCTCCCATCTCTAGGCCTGGCTCTCAATCCACTGAGCTACCTAGCTGCCCCACAATGCAGTGATTCTTAATTCATCTCTCCTCTATCAGTTTTCCAAGTCAGTTGTTTTTGTTTAAAAGTACCATACATTTTCTTCTCTCTCTCTTTTTTTTAGTCATTTGGTTTTGTTTTGCTATTTCTTGTTATCTCATGGAGTCATTAGCTTCTATTTTATCCCTTCTACTTTTCAGAGAAAAATCAGCACCATATGTTTAAAGCCACATGTTGATCTTAAGGTTAAGGTGAGCCTCTGTCATTACCTCTCTCTCTCCCAAAATGGAGGCTTACAACAGTTCATGCCTTGGGGGCAGCTGGGTGGCTCAGTGGATTGAGAGCTAGGCTCAGAGATGAGATCCTGGGTTCAAATCTGACCTCAGACACTTCCTAGTTATGTGACCATGGGGAAGTCACTTGTCTAGCCCTTACCAATCTTCTGTCTTAGAACCAATACACAGTACTGACTCCAAGATGGAAGGTAAGGGTTTAAAGAAAAAACAGTTCATGCCTCAATTGCTACCAGAGAGAGGGTAGTTCCCCCATTTGTGCCTTTTGTGGGCACTCTCAGTTCTGGCCCAAAAACCATTCCTTTCTTCACTAATCAATAAGTGGATAAACCTTCATGTGGGAGGAGATTAGGACTTCCCCATTATAAAAGCCAATGTATTTTCAGAAGCATACTTACCAAATTCCAACTTGGGTTAGCAGAAGCCTGCATGCTCTAAGGATTGAATCCCCAAAGTCAAGGAGTCAGAAAGAGATTCCCAGTTCTTTGTTCATTTCTAACTGCTCTCCCATCCAAAGAGGTGAAGCAGATCTTACTATCTCACCTGAGAGTTCACCGTTAGTCAAATCAATGCTACCTGGCTTGGCCTTCCCCACTCAGTCAATAAGAATTTATTAAGAGGCAGCTAAGTGGCTCACTGGATAAAGAACAAGGGCTAGAGATGGGAGGTCCTGGGTAAAATCGAGCCTCAGACACCTCCTACCTATGTGACCCTGGGCAAATCATTTAACCTCCTTTGCCTTGCCCTTACCATTCTTCTGCCTTGGAACCAATATTTCTATTCTAAGATAGAAGGTAAGGTATTTTTTTTTAAGTTAGAAAGTCAAGAAAATGCCAGGTTATAAAGGGTTATAACATTCCCCCGTGGGGTTCCACATTCTCTGCCACAAAGATTATTACAGCCTGTACAGTCTTCTGCCTGTGAAGCAATATAAAGAGGGCTCAGGTCTAGAGAGAAGAGCCCTGGGAAGCCCACAATTACCAAACCATTTTAGGTTTGTTCTAAGGCCAGTTCAGAGTTTGGAGAGTGGGCGGGAATGGGAAAGAGAAGGGCTCAGGATTCCAGGTTTGGCCACTGTAAATGAACTTGAGATCTTAGCAAGGCAAATTGCTGCTAAGGGCATGCTTACTGTGCCTTTCCTACCTCCCCAATATTCAAGTAGTCCCAGTTGGAGAATACAAAAGAAATTAAAGGCATGTTTCCCATCCTGAAGGAAATCACAATCTAGCCTTTGCAGAAAGAAGGGAGAACAAACATCCACCAGTATTAAATTGAAGACACTTTTTACAAGATAAAGCAAAAAAAAAAAATCCAATAAAATAAGCCTAAATTGATATTGTGTAGTGCAAATTTGCAAATTGAGTCAGAGGCACAGGATCTTTCAAAGACCATTTCAGTCTGTTCTCAAAGTCCTGTCTCCTCACTTATGGTACTGCCATAGACTAGAAACTTCAAAGTCAGTTTGGTAATTGCACCTTGCCTCTCCCTTAGCCCCTAGATCCAATCAATTGTCACATCCTGTCAATTCTACCTGTTAAGGATATCTCAAATTCTTCACTTCATTGCTATTTCCATTGCTACTGCATTAGCTGAAAGCTCATTGCCTCTTCTCTGGATAAGAGCTTTCTTTTTAAACCCTTACCTTCATTCTTAGAATCAATACTATGTATTGACCCCAAGGCAGAAGAGTGGTAAGGACTGGGCAGTGAGGATTCAGTGACTTGCCCAAGGCTGGGAAGTGTCTAAGGCCAAATTTGAAGCCAGGAACTCCCATCTCTGGACCTGACTCAATCCACTGAGCCACCCAGCTGCCCCTGATAATAGCTTTCTAAATGGTGTCTCTGCCTCCAGGTTCTCCTCTTTCCAATCCATCCTTTAGGATCATTCTATAATCAATAAGTGCCTGCTATGTGCACAGTATACATGTTAGGCTTTGGGAGGAAGGGAGTAGCAAAAAACCTTTCAGAACCGATAGCTCTGGTCCAGCCCAATTGGCCTCCTTTCTATTCCTCACTCCATCTCTCCTCTCCATAATTTTACACTGACAAACCCTCATGTCTAGAATGGATTCCCACCTCCCCTCTGCTTTGTAGGATCCCTCACCTCTTTGAAGACACAGACGCAGGCTAGAGATCTGAACTCAAGGCATTTGGCACATTATCCGACACTTGCCCCAAGAGTACACTGCCTGCACATATCTGGTCTCAACCTCCCCTGCTGTCCTATATACATATTAAACCATAAATCTTATCTAGAGTTTTCCCTAAGGCAAAATATGTATATGAAATAAGAGGCCTTTTGCTCGCTTGCATATCATTTGCATGACATTTGTGTGTATCTTCTGAAATTGTAAAGAGGTGATTTCTGTTTCTTCCTTCTAGCTCCTGTCCTCTCTTATCACTCAGGAAATGCATGCATGTGTCCCTACCACATGGCTGGCAGATTCTTTAGAGAACCCCAAGAAAGAATTTGAGCTATTACTCAGATTAGCCTCATTTAAACTTGTCATTGTCTTCCCACTCACTTGACTCCCTGGCTGCCTACAGTTATCTGTTACAAAATGCACTTAAAGAATTTCTCCTTTTATATATCGATTTTCTTGGCTCCTTCTAATTGAACTTGTTCCTTTGACTTTTCTGTTGTTTTCTCCTAGGGATTTCTGAAGGGCATTGAGTCATCTCTGCCTTTCTAGCAGTATCTTTTCTCATACCCATGAGCTTTTCCAATGATGATAGAAATGGACACCCTCCACTTCCCTATCTCCCTAAAATCATTATGGAATCATTAGCTTTAGAGATAGAAGTTACCCTAAGGATCATAGAGTCATCCAATGGAGCTAGAAAGGACCTCAGAGGTCATATAGTACAACTCCATTTTATAGATGATGTCATTGAGGTCCAGAGGTGTTAAATGACTTGTCTGTGTTTACCAAGGTAGTAATGAACAGAGCTGGGATTTGATCAACTCCCCAAAAACCTTTTGTTCTTTCTGCTGTTGTTGTTCAGTCATTTTAGCTGTGTTTGATGCTTTATGATCCCATTTGGGGTTTTCTTGGCAAAATATTGGAGAGGTTTGCCATTTCCTTCTCCAACTCATTTTACAGATGAAGAAACCAAAACAAACAGGGTTAAATGACTTGGTCAGAGTCACACAGCTAGTAAGTGTCTGAGGCCAGATTTGAACTTCAGGAAGATGAGTCTTCTTGATTCCAAGCCTAGTGCTCTATAGGCTGCACTCTGTAGCTTCTCCACTGTACCAAGCTACCAATAGCATAACCCACAACCATCCTGTTATGGAGGTTCAGATGTATACCCCTGGGGTTTGGGAAGGATGCCTTTTGCAAGAATGCAAGACTCCAAAATTTAGCTTAAAAACAAAGAGATATTTATTAATTTAGAAAGTAATGTTGAGAATAGCCAGGAGGATAGCAAGGTGGGACAGCAAGATGGGGAGCAGTTCCTGGGAGGACAGCATGAATGGAAAGGCTGTTCCCCAGAGGACCTCAGTTCTGGGGATTTTATACTCTTTACAATAGATGCTATGTCATGGAGTGGATGTGACCTAGAGTTAGTCCCTCAGGCATTTGGTGGGGTGAGGTGGTCATCTGACTAGGGTCTGCCTGGAGGCATAAAGATTCATCTCTTTGTCCATCTTAAATCTAGAGAACTATCAAAGAGGATAAACATCTCAGGACCATAGGGGGGTCATTGGGTGTTTCTAGGTTCAGAGTCACAAGGATGCAAGGGAGCAAGGGAGTTTCCCTGATAATAGTTCACCTGGGTTTCTGGGGGTACAGTGCCCATGTCACATCCCACTCATTCCTTTGCTCAAATTGATTTTGACTCAAAATAAGACTTCAGATCAGACAGCCATTTAGCTCATTTATTGTCCTAGAGCAAGTAGTCACTTAATCCCCCTAGAGTTCAATTCCTCCAATGATACAGTTCTCTTAGCAGACTGGATTATTAAAACAGAATACTATATACTTTTGTCAGGCATGTTCAGAGCAATGGGTGTATTTGCTTAACTACTTTGTTTCAAAGGGGGATTCGATTTGGAGGACAAAGAGGAGACATTTCCTGAAGTGGACATGATATATAAACAAAAGTATCAATAAAACGTTTTTAATAATACCATTAAACTTGGTGATTCACAAATCCTAACACTAAAATTCTTTACAAATCTAGTTTGCTCATCTGTAAAATGATGGAGTTGAACCAGATGACCTCTAAGAAGCTTTCAAGCTCTAACATTCAGTGTAGTTTAATGAAAGAAGAGATTGGAGAGCAAGTTGTATGTGCTAAGTCGGGTTAGAATTCACATCATCTTCCACAGTGACTTTCATAAGTCAAATCTGTATGTTGCTGCTAAGATTCCTTTGGAGTAGTCACTCCTCTTTTTTGACAGGGTTACTAGACTGATAGACCAAGAGAATATATAGATGGTTTACCCAGATTTAGTAAAGTATTTGATGAACTCGATCACAAAATTCATTTCTACTTTTCTACCATAGTGGGAAGGTCCTGAGATACTGAAGAAAGAAGCAGACCATGCTAGCATGAGTTGTATACATAAATTTATTAGGGTTTATAGGGCTAATTAGGTTACAAAAGGGAATTTACTGTGAGATCTGCCCTGTGTCAGAAACAGGACAGTGATAGATGAATCCTCACAGCCCACTGAGGCCAGATCAGATATTTTATAGAATAACAAGGTCACATGTAAATTTTCCCTTAAGATAGTTGGAATTTCTTTTGCTGTTTACATTTACTCAAAGTAGTTTACATTCTTTGTGAAGTCCTAAATCACACTCTCATGCTCTGACTCCCACCATTCACACCATCCCTGGTGACCTGCTCATACAATCTTTCCAATAGCATCTTCCACAAAGTTCCCTGAGAACTGCAAGAGAGGTTTCATTAACATGGAGGAAGCAGAGGAACCCAACATCCAATGTAGAGGAGACATAATTCACATAAAAGATACAAGCATAGGCAAAAGAACAATATGATCAACAATAACAACCTCAGCTGATACATTTTTCTTCCATCCCACTCCAGGGAGGAAACAAAGAAATCTATAGTAACTGACGTTTGCTCTAGGACAGTGATGGGCAACCTTTAAGAGAGGGTGTGCCAAGCGCCAACCCCACCCCAACCCCCAGACCAAGTTCCACGCCCATACCCTCCCCCCAGAAATCACATTCTGTGTCCCTCCCCACACTGAGTACCCAGTGCACCCTGCTTTCCCCCTCACTCCACCCAGGGGAGGGAGGAAGCACTCCCATTGGACTGCTGGGCATGTGGAGGGGGAGTAGGGAGGGTAGTCAGACTTGGAGAGAGGAAGAGGCAAGGGATGCAAACACTCTATTCTACTCCCCTCTAGTTATGTGAGTTATGATCCCCTCAAAACATAGCTCCTCTCCAAAATGGAAATTGAGGGGACCTTGAAAATTTCAAAGTATACCCTTTTTAGCCACTATTCAAGGAACCAAAAGCCATTTCAAATGCTATGGTTTATTGAGAAAGAGAGAAAGAGCCAGGAAAAAAAAAGAAAAAAGCCCCAGATTACAGGAAAATCCCTTATTTATAGGAAAATATAATCCTCAGGTTAAATGGCATCATCCTGACATTCACCCCATCACATTCCAGCCTTCCTGAAGCAGGTATCCTCCAAATGAATCTTTTTTGCAAATGGCCAAGGATTGAAGTCAGTTTTTAATCTGGTTGCAGGATGTTTTTGAGATTGCTACCACTGACAAGCCACTATTGTGTTTTCCAGAGCTTCTAGCCCACCTGGTCTCTTAGGGGGGACATCCCTTTGAATGGAAATTGAACAGACTTAAAGAAACCCAAGGGTTTCTTGTGAAAGAAACTGGGGAAGGGGGTTATAGAACAGGGAAGAGGCTATAGGCCTAGCCTCAGATTCATAAAATTTATTCCTAAATCACTAGACTATAGCTTTGAACATTTTAAAAGCACAAATTCTAAAGACACATTCCCAAATCCCCAAAATACTTTGTATAGTAATGTCACTGGTTGCTTCTGATAATAAAGACATAAATGGTTTCTGTTTCACTCAGGCCAAAGGTAATGAAGAGGCCATTGTGTTCTAAATGGGGTGTTCTAAATTCTGCAAGGGATACTCTCTTGAAGAGAGCTGCTTGCTTACTACCCTCTACTAGGAAGACGGTGAAGGGAGCAGCCCAGATGGCCTTCCTCCAGCTTTCTTGTTAGGAACTCTGGTGACCTCTGTGCTGCTGGGACAGGACACTGGGTCCTTGGGGCAGTGGATCCTTGGCATACCTGCCCACAGAGAGGACTATGTGTGCCATCTCTGGCACATGTGCCATTGGTTTGCCATTACGGTTCTAGGGCATTAATTTGTATTCACATACATTTCAGTCATTTCATGATGTTATATTATTCATCATGGATAAAGGCCCAGCAAGAGGTTTGTATTACAGCACAGATTCTACCTTGGGCCGTGGTCAAGCCGTCTAGTGCCTTTCTATTTTGTAACACCTCTTTATACATTTACATCACTTCTAATACTAGCATCCCCTGTGCCTCTGTGCTATCATTAAGAGTACATTGTATAAAATGTGTGAGGGCTTCTACTTGGGTCATTATAAGCTCTAAATTAGTTCTAAGTGTAATGACATTTAAAAGATGATTATGGGGGGGGGGGAGCGCGGCAGCTGGGTGGCTCAATGGTTTGAGAGTCAGGCCCAGAGACGGGAGGTCCTGGGTTCAAATCTGGCCTCAGACACTGTCTAGCTGTGTGACCCTGGGCAAGTCACTTAACCCCCATTGCCTAGCCCTTACTGCTCTCCTGCCTTAGAGCCAATACCCAGTATTGATTCAAAGACAAAAGGTAAGAGTATTAAAAAATAAAATGAAAATAAAAGATGATTATGCCAAAGCAAAATAGAACATATCCAAGGGGTTTGACAAAGAATAGATTTAAAAGAATGGCAGGCAGGGTTCTTTGGAGATATATATATATAGTGTCCTACCCAACCCAATGGCAGCCAGGGCCACTAAGTGCTATTTGGAGGTGCCCACATTGTTGTTACTCAGGACAAGTTCTGGGATTTTTGCTGTACTCCTTTATTTACTGTTATACTATAGCTACACAAAAGGTGAGATGTCCACCCAATCCACAAAAGACCTCTAGGGCACTTGAAGATCCTATTTCGGTACCTGAACAGAGAGGTGTTATAGAAAAAGGAGGATACTTGGATATGTTTTTGGTCCCAGCACAATGGCCCCACCAATGAATATGTATTATTCTCACTTGCCTCCGTTTCTCCTTCTAGATACACTATAACAAACAATACAAATCAATGCTTAAAATGCCTAAGAGTCCACAAATTCCCAGGCCAAATACAATTAGCCTGATCTCATCACCAGTCACCAGTGTCCTTCTGAATGTCAGGATTATCCCTCCAAAGCCTTAGCTGTCCAGGAGACGAGTTTGGAGTTGTTGGCCCCTTCACTCAAGTGTAGTGGGTTCATCCTTCCTCAGCTGACCTTACAGCTGCATCTGCTGCTAGGACAACCTGGGAGGGCATCTATCAGACTGGAGTAAATCCATTGTTTTTTATCAGGACCCAGTCCTCTAGCCAGAGTCTCCTTCTTTCTCCTACTAACTTCAGGACCACTTTCTGCTCTCTTCCACTAAGGTGGCAATGGCAGTCACAGCCCAGATGCATGAAGACCACACTCTAGTCACTGGAGTCAGGATCTTGGACAGGGAAGCCACTGGCCTCTTTTGTCCTCCAAACATCCCCTGATATTCAGAAATGCAGGAGGAGGAGGCAAATGAGCTTAAAACACATAAAATCCCATTACATCTTAAAACATACAAAATACAAAAACAGACATGAAAGAGTTAAAGAACTTTGCCTCAGGTTCTGAGTCAACCTCCCAGATCTGCAGGATGGGGAGAAAGGCCCTTTTGTGACTCTTTGGATTTCCCTGGTACATTCCCAGATCTTTTACCTGTATTGAAAGCAATGTCTAGAACTCTGTCAAATTCCTGAGGCCTGCAAACCAGCTTCCCTGATTCACTCACTTTCAGACTCACCAAATCTTCTACTCTATCTTGTCTGAGATATCTTGTGAATCAGTGATAGCCATGGAAGGGAAGGGTCCCTTTTTGATCACCAAAATTGTTCAAAGAAAAATCCTACTTATGGCTTAGCACATGTCAATTAAAGATAAACTCGGGAAATAAAACAAAAGGAATTTATTGGCACCCTAAAGCATCAAGCAGTTGGAGTGGGACCATCCTATAGCAGCCAAATCCAAACTCCATCCTGCTTTTATTGACAATTGTGAGATTTAAAATAGTGAAGCCCATAAACTGTAGTGAGTTAAAATGGTGGAAGATATAAATTGTGATAGATATAAGAGAGGGTGAGTAAATTTGACCGCAGAAAATATGTTTCACTACAGTGTCTTGGTTTTAAATCAAATATAAGGTGGTCACCAGGGAAATATTCCCAATTATTCAAATACCCAAGTCAACTGGGTTTTATAGAGATTTTTAATTAATAATATAATGAGGAATTAGAGAAAGAGAGAAAGAGTAGGAAAGGAATAATTATGAAGGGCCTCAAGCCAATATGGCCTAGACCTGAGTCTTAAGAGAGAGAATCAGTCAGTCAGTCTTTTAACACTCACCACAAGGTCTGCCTAAGAAAGGATTCTAGTGACACCAGGCCAGCTCCATCTCAGCTGACTTCACCAGAGAGCCTTCCAGCCAGAGACTGTTCCAAAGGGCCTCTCTCCAGAGCCTCCAGAGGGACAGAGTCCCCTTAGAGTAGCTCCAGGGAGACCTCCTTAGAGATTGTCCTCCAAGAGCTTCCCTTCTCCAGAGCCTCTCTCAAGATATTCTTCCCAAGCAATCCTCATCAGAGATCCTCCAAAAGGATTTCTCCAAAAGGATGTCTCCTCAAGAAATTCTGCTTTTTCTTATATAGGGGTTTTTCTCCCATGTCACCTCCCCTAAGTCTCTACATCTACCAATCACTGTAGACCCTTTCCAAAGGACTGCCCATCTAAATTCCTGCTAAGTCAACCAATCTCCTCAGTAAGTCTGAATCAGAAAAAATGCTGCTGTGTCGACCAATCTCCTCAGTAAGTCTGAACAAGAGAAAACACAGCTGAGTCAGCTAATTTCATCAAGAGAAAACTTGCCTGACCCTTTTAGGTACCTATCATCCCATTGTATCAATTCTAAAAACAGGCCTGGCTCAAAGAACTCCTTGCCCCTCCATAAGCATGGATCCAAGTACTTTCATTATTTAGCAAGGAGTTTTCTCTCCTAAAGCAGTCTTAAGTATGGGTAGAGTAGAGGTCCTCACATAGTAAGGAGTTTTCTCCCCTAAAGCAGTCTTAAGTACAGGTGGAGTAGAGGTCCTCCCATTTCTGATCTTGGCGAGTTCTCACATCAAAATGGGGAATGTTTCTCAGTAGGGAATTTGTTCCAATTAAGAATTCCCCGATGGGGAAATTTTTAACATTCACAAGTCTGAGAGATTTCAAGATTTACACAATATTAGAAAAAATTACATATAATGGTAAGACAATCCTTATTGGTAGACATTTTAATGAGGAGGTAGGATAAGTGTCATCTCAGTTCTTCCCTAATACAGCATCATTGGGAGATAAAATTGGTCATCAAGAATTGGGAGTAGTCCTCAGGCATAGGAAGAGTCTATAGGTAATGAGATTATCCTTAAGAGGACCTCAGTCCTCTTCTATAGTCTGACTGAACAGTACCCAAAGGCTGAGCAAGGTTAAAATATGGGCCCTTCCTATCCCTTTTCTACAGTTCCAGGCTTACATTTGGAGAGAAGGAACAGCTGTGCCTCGAATCAGCAGTGTTGTCTGGAAGTTTTGTTGTTTAATGGATGATTCAAGATATCTATGTCTTCCAGGTGCCCCAACCAAAGGGAGACACCCATCAGGGACACCCAGATGCAATGAATGGCCTTGGAACATCTTTGATGTCTAACCAAGCTCTAAGCATTCCACAGAGCCTGCTTTAGTCTCCTCCATGGCTATTGGAACAAATTGTTCTCATCCTCCCATTCTACTGGGGAAAGTCTTCACATTAGGGTAGGTATTCCCCTAACTTGAAGATGGGTTTGTGGCTCATCAGTTACCCTGTTGGTTTAACCCATCTGTGGACATGATTTTACTGGGGTGTGGCTGCTGTACATGCTAAAACTTCTTAGAGCCACAGACAAGAGATGATGGATAGGTAGACATGGATGAGCAGTCCTAAAAAAAGGCTTAGCAAAAAAAGCAGAGATACTAGTCCTTGAACACCCATACACCCCAGAGATTCCATAAAGAATCAAAGGAATGTAGGTCTTAACCTTGAAGTAATCTAAGAGAATTCTTCCTTCTGATCATTGCACCATTCCCTTTGAGTAGATCAAGGATGGTTTGCCCTTGTCTAGTCACCACCTTAATTACTTCAGAGAGGAATCTTTTCTGGACTGACTAGAGAGAGGGGAGCAGGATATTGTTTGGGGATCAATATTTAGAGAAAGACTGATAAGAGTTTTTCTTTAGATTAGTCCAAAGGCTCAGACTATATTTTGCCCAGTGGCCTTTGTTGTACATTAGACGTGACCTGGATGAAAATCCAGTGAAGGAGACTGAGAAAAAGCAAACAGATAAGTAGGAAGATAACCAATGCTGCTATACTGAAGGATTTCATTGGGAGTGTCGACCTCTGGGAAATTCTGGGTCTCTACTCTGTTCTGACTAACAGTTTCTAATCACCACCTCTTTCCCCAAAGGTGAATGCCTAGGAATCGCCACTGAGACAGCACTTTCTAACTGCTCCTGTTCCGGTCAGAGATAAGGACATTTCTGCAACCCCTCCTTCCCTGCAGTTGCACTATTCTGTTGATTTTACAGATGACCCTAGCTTGGGGCTCAGTCAGCAAACTACCTCTTCCTATTAAAAGTAGTTTAAACCAATCCTGTGTTTGTTCCAAGAAAGTGCTAGTACCCTGCAATAAATAACTTGCGCCCCAATGTCCCATGTCCCATCTATCTATCTAGTCCTCCTATCCTGAGTGATATACATAAGCTCTGTTTCTAATGCCCCTCTCTGAACATCCCTGTGGGTGAAACAGATTGTTGTTCCAGATTGCAGTTCCTTAACCTTGAATAAAAACCTCATTATTATTTACTGATCACTTGGTTGATCTGAGTTTTGGTACAGATTTGACAGGAGCATAGGAAAGTGAATATCTTATTTAATGTAATATCTTTCAGGCCCCTTCTCTTACTCTCTACTGCCTTGATCTTTGCCAATGAGCCTAAAGATAGTATTAGAATTCAGTTTTAATCTCAATTGTCCCTGTGTGTTATGGGACAAGTTCCATCCCTCCAGGGCCTTACTCTGTCGTAAATTAGAACAGGTAGAAATGGCCTAGATCAAGCTTAGGGAATAGTGCTGCAGACTAAAATGACTAAAAATGAGGCAAGAGATGCCGAAGTGCTCTGAGAGCTGTTGGTGTTATTGTTATTGCTATTCTTGTTGTAAAGTGATTTATGGGCATAAAAGCTAACAAGAGAGAATAAAAATAGCCCATCAACCAACTTTTAAAGTGTTCTCACACCTTTCTCCAAACTTTAATAGCTTTTATTAGCTAGAACAAGCATACCACAGAAGAACAATGCACAGAAGCTCTTTTGGAGCCCAGCTCTCTATCTCCACAGCTACTTTATAATATTGTATGAGCTAATGGGAAAGCAGTGAATGGCCATGCACAGCAGGGACGCCCACATAGCAGCTCACCCACCCCAGGGAGCTTCTAGTCTAGAGAGAGCCAGAGAATAGCTCTAACAGCAGGATATATACTGTTTATCATATGCTTCTTAGAAATGGCACTGAAAGCCACAAATCTCTCCTCAAAAGACCGCCTACTCCAAATAGGAAGGAACTCAGCACTCATTTGCTCTAGTAAAGGTAAGATCTGAAATGAGTTTCCATGACCATATTCAATGCTACTCTCACTGGTGGGCTGAGAATCCAAAAGCCCATTTTTCCCCCAACCCTTCACTTCTCACCCACAATGTGTTCTGTGAACATGGACCAGTTAGTGCCCCTGCATCTCTGTGACTCCATGAAGTTGGCAATAAAATGAGAATTCCATTGACCTTTTTTGGTTCCTTACTATAAGATTAGCAAAGCCCTTGCTAAATGCTTTGGACCTCCTGGTTAATGTTTCCTGACAAGCATAAACTAATAGAAAATGATGGCTTAAAATATAACCTCTAGTCAGTTGTGGGCGAGTAGAAATTGGGGGTAGGGGATTTAAACTGTTTATAGCCCTACATGGGAAGATGATTCTTGTAACTCCTAAGAAGTCTATCATTATTAGGGTGGTTAGAAGGGGTATACATAGAAAGAGGTCAAGGCTATGCACTGAATAAAACGGGATAATACCTAAAAATAAAATAAAATTAAGGGATGAGAAAGAGGAATAAATTGAGAGAAAGAGGAAAGAGAAAAATAGAATGGGGTAAATTATAGCACATAAAAGGCATGAAAGGACTTTTACAGAGGAGAGGAAGATAGGGGAAATTGGGAGGGGAGTACGTGAACCTTACTCTCATCAGAATTGGCTCAATAAGGAAAGAATATACACAATCAATTGACTATAAAAATCTATCTTACCCTATAGGAGAGTAGGAAGGGAAGGGGATAAGAGAATTGGGGGGAGGGGCAGGGGCTGATAAAAAAAGAGAGCAAATTAAGGAAAATATGGTAATCAAAAATTAAATAAGGGAAAACAGGATGGAGTGTAATACACAGTCATCACAATGATGCAATTGTTTTTTACAAGTCTCTCTAATAAAGCCCTCATTTCTCAAATCCATACAGAAATGAGCCAAATATATAAGAATACAAGTCATTTCCTAATTGATAAATGGTCAAAGAATATGAACTGGTAGTTCTCAGATAAAATAATTAAAGCTCTCTAGAGTCATGGGGAAAAGTGCTCTAAATCACTATTAATTAGAAAAATACAAGTTAAAACAACTCTGAGGTACTGCCCCACACCTAACCTTGACTATTATGAGAAAAAGGAAAATGACAAAAATTGGAAGGGATGTGGGAAAATTAAGACACTAATGCAATGTTGGGGAAATTGTGAACTGATTCAATCATTCTAGAGAACAATTTGGATCTATGCCCTAAGGGCTATAGAACAGGACATGCCCTTTGACCCAGCAATACCATTACAAGTTTTATATCTCCAAGATATTATAAAACAAAAAGAAGGACCTATATTACAAAAATATTTATAGCAGCTCTTTTATGGGGGCAAAGAATTGAAAAGTGAGGGAAAACCCATCAATTGGGGAATAGCTAAGTAAGTTATAGTATAAGATTGTAACAGAATACTATTTTACTATAAGAAATGACAAGCAGCCATAATGCTTGTAAATGATCAAATAAAATATATTGAAAAATTTTTGAAAAAAAAAAAAAGAAAAGACAAGCAGGAGGAGCCCAGGAAAATCTGGAAAGACTTACATGAACTGAAGCACAGTAAAATTATCAGAACCAGAACACTGAACAGTGTCAGGAATACTATACAATGAACAACTGTGAATAACTTAGCTATTCTCGCAATAAAAATTATCCAAAACTATCCCAAAAGACTCATGATAAAAATATGCCATCAGCTTCCAAAGAAAAAGAACTCATAGGGTCTGAATAGAGACCAAAGTATACGTTTTTTATTTGATTCTTAAATTTTTTATTTGAATTTTCTTCCCCAAAATGATTAATATGGGAAAATGTTTTACATGAGTGCACGTAAAATCTATGAGATTGCTTACCTTTTCAATGGGAGTGGGAGGTTGGGAGGACAGGGAAGGAGGAAGGGAATTGAGACTCAATATTCTTTGAAAAATGTTGGAAACTGTTTTTAATCATTAGTTTACCATTTCTGTCTCACTCTCCATGACTGCTATCACAAATACACAAATCTATGAAGAATCTGTGATTTTGACAATGTAGGAAACTCCCTTTATCCATACAGATTACAACCTGTCTACAGCATAGTACCCAAGTCCAATGAATTTACCTAAAGCACATAGAGGTTAAATGACTTACTTTTCCAGAGTCCTACTGCTAGTAGGTATAGGATTCAGAATTTGAACTCAAAACTTCTTGATTCCAAACTCTAAAAAGTCTCAATGCTACACTGTGCTGCATCACACATAATATCTTTATTCTTTCTTTTAGAAATATTAAGAAAGCACATTTAAAATGTCCTAGTCTAAAGCCTTTGGACTACTCTAAAGAGAAATCCTTATTCATCTTTCTCTAAATTTTGATTCCAAAACATCTTGCTGCCCTCTCTCTAATTTAACCCAGAAAGGATTTCTCCCTGAAGTTATTTAAATGGTGACTAAAGAAGGGCAAACTGTCCTTGAATGATCTATTCTAAAGGCATTAGGATAATGATCAGAAAGAATTCTCTTGGATTACTTCAATTAATGGAAATATTTTACCTTTAACTATGAAGGAAAATACTTAAAGAGAGTGGTCATAAAGGGATTAAATGTTTTAGAAGATTATTCTCCAAGGATATGCTGAAGGTTAAGAGGCTATTGGTCTATTTGAAAAACTAAAATGCCAGCTTAATTTACCCTGAGTACTATAACTATGTTTTTATCTCTTTGTAAAATTTGTCCAAGGATGCTATAATTGTAGCTCCAAAATGTCTAGGAGTGTTGAACTGTTCTTAGAGATATTCTCAAAGTCATTTTTTCATCTTTGGTTCTCTTCCCTAAGTAAAATACTTATATTTAGAACAATCTAAATTAATAAAAATTGTTTCTGGCAGGTTGTACTTAAACTATAAAGTTCAGAATTTTCTTCCACACTAGGTGCTTAATAAATGTTTGTTGACTTATGGGACAAAAATCCACTATTCGATAAAAACTGCTGGGAAAATTGGAAGACAGTGTGGGAGAGACTAGGAATAGATCAACACCTCACACCCTACACCAAGATAAATTCAAAATGGGTGAGGGACTTAAACATAAAGAAGGAAACTATAAATAAATTAGGTGGACACAGAATAATATATATGTCAGACCTTTGGGAAGGGAATAATTTTAAAACCAAGCAAGACTTAGAGTCACAAAATATAAAATAAATAATTTTGACTACATCAAATTAAAAAGTTTCTGTACAAGCAAAACCAATGTAACTAAAATCAGAAGGGAAATAACAAACTGGGAAACAATCTTTATAATAAAAAACTCCGACAAAGATCTAATTACTCAAATTTATAAAGAACTAAACCAGTTGTACAAAAAATCAAGCCATTCTCCAATTGATAAATGGGCAAGGGACATGGATAGGCAGTTCTCAGATAAAGAAATCAAAACTATTAATAAGCACATGAAGAAGTGTTCTAAATCTCTTATAATCAGAGAGATGCAAATCAAAACAACTCTGAGGTATCACCTCACACCTAGCAGATTGGCTAACATAACAGCAAAGGAAAGTAATGAATGCTGGAGGGGATGTGGCAAAGTAGGGACATTAATTCATTGCTGATGGAGTTGTGAATTGATCCAACCATTCTGGAGGGCAATTTGGAACTATGCCCAAAGGGCGACAAAAGAATATCTACCCTTTGATCCAGCCATAGCACTGCTGGGTCTGTACCCCAAAGAGATAATGGACAAAAAGACTTGTACAAAAATATTCATAGCTGCGCTCTTTGTGGTGGCCAAAAACTGGAAAACGAGGGGATGCCCATCAATTGGGGAATGGCTGAGCAAATTGTGGTATATGTTGGTGATGGAATACTATTGTGCTAAAAGGAATAATAAAGTGGAGGAGTTCCATGGAGACTGGAACAACCTCCAGGAAGTGATGCAGAGCGAGAGGAGCAGAACCAGGAGAACATTGTACACAGAGACTAATACACTATGGTATAATCGAATGTAATGGACTTCTCCATTAGTGGTGGTGTAATGTCCCTGAACAATTTGCAGGGATCTAGGAGAAAAAAACACTATTCATAAGCAAAGGATAAACTATGGGAGTGGAAACACCGAGGAAAAGCAACTGCCTGAATACAGCGGTTGAGGGGACATGACAGAGGAGAGACTCTAAATGAACACTCTAATGCAAATATTATCAACATAGCAATGGGTTCAAATCAAGAAAACATGTAATGCCCAGTGGATTTACACGTCGGCTATGGAGGGTGGGGGGAGGAAAAGAAAATGATCTATGTCTTTAATGAATAATGCTTGGAAATGATCAAATAAAATATATAAAAAATAAATAAATAAATAAATGTTTGTTGATTAATTAAGTGCATCTTATATTACACAGAGAGACAACCAATATATACTCTCTAATGATATTAGTCTAGCAAAGAAGACCTTAACTGGGGCCATTAGGGTCCGGGGTCCTGTACAATTTCATGTTCTATACAATGAGTGGTGCAAAGGTGGTACAAAGGAGAACCAGATTAAAATGTAAGGGGGGAAAATATTTTAAAATTGTCGACCCTTTTGACCATTTGACCAAGGACACATGTAAAACCCAGTAGAATTGCGCGTTGACTACAGGAAGAGTTGAGGGGAGGGGAGAGAAAGAACATGACCCTTGTAACCAAGGAAAAATATTCTAAATTGACTAAATAAAATTAAAAAAAAAACAATTATCAACCTTAAAAAACAAATGAGCATACAGCTTTATTGTAAAGATGTTCATTTCCATTGAGAAAACTCAAAAACACACGTGCTTGGTCTAATTATATTAAATCTCCATGTAGAAGAAGCTGATCCAAGGTTAAAGTTGGATATAAAGATATATTTGTTTTTGCAATTGATGTAAGGTCTGGAATAAGGTTAGGAGATCTGATTGGAATGGAGGAGTCAAAGGAACTGTTGGCCAGATAGTCCTTTATCAACCTCCACACTGAAAGGTTGTCAGCAGGAACCGCTGTTGCCTGTTCCATGACAATATGTTTTTTGATCTCTTCTCACACTTTACACCAAATTTGCATATTCTCTGAGCCTTTGTAGGGAACCATAGACAGACAGCTATTACATGATCTAAGAATTTTTGCAGCTGCTCTATGCTAATCTTTCTTCCTTGACTCTTTAGTATAGTTTTCAAAACCAAAATGAACAGATCTCTCTCTCTCTTTTGAGTTAGTTTGTCCCATAGTTTTACTCCTCGCTGTAAATGTTCTTCTTGCTCCCCCCAAAAAAATTCTTTCTGCCTAACAGAAAGAGAAGAATACTTCTTACGTGGTCAATTTCTGTGTCTCCTGGCTATGAACTTATTCCATATTGCAGTGCCATTACTCTGGAAATAACTTCATGGATCCCGGAGCCGGGGTGAGAAGTATGGGTATCTGGCTTACAGGAAGGGCTGTGCAGACTAAGAACTACACAGACAGCTTCTCAGAGTGGTGGCAAAGTTTATTGAGTGGGGGGTCTACAATTTATGGGGCAGATGATGTAGGAAAAGGAATTAGGTAAACCTTTTACAGGGACAATGGTTAGTAATGATTTACAAGATGGATACAATGGATTTAGATTATTACCTCAGTGGTTCTGAACAGAGTTTTCTATAAAATAATAAATCACAGGTGAATATATAACCATCTATAACCAAGGAACAATGTTTGAAATTAAAAATTTAAATTAAAAAAAAAAAAACATATAACCATCTAGTCCAGATTCTCAGGGAAATGTTTTGACTTCAGTGAGTTTGTATAGAACAACTAGTCATTTACCAAGTATATCAGGGAGGGGTCATGTGAGGAGTGATTCTGGCCAGACCATGGCTTTGATTTTACTGGGGCCTACTCTCATTACTGGGGGCTACAGGGAAGAGGGTCAGGTGGGTTGGATAGACCCAAAGTCCCACCCACCAAGAGAATGAAGGAGGGTGCAGGCTTATATAATGTTTCAAGATAAAAGGGAGGAGTGGTCTTTTAGGACTAGGTAGTATGTAGAGTTTTCTACCCAGCACAGGATTTATATTGTCAATCTTTTGGATTATACATCAAGATTGGACTCAGATAAGATAGAGGAAAGAATGGACACTCTTCAGGGCACACTGATCTTTTGGGGCCAAAACATGTCACTATTCCATAATCTTGATGTTCTAAAGTAATTATAATATCTCAAAAGACATTAGAAACTTCATCAGGACTAAATGCAGTTTTGCAATATTCCTATTTAGGTCTTCTACATTTTACCTCAACATTGCATTATTCAGGGGCAGCTGAGTGGCCAGACAGAGCCACTAAAGTGGCTAAGAGAGCCAGGCCTGAAGTAATGAGGCCCTGGATTCAAATTTGACCTCAGACACTTCCTAACTGTGTAACCCTGGGCGAGTCAATTAACCCCATTTGCCTAACTCTTGCCCTTCTTTCTTACGAGTTCTTACTAGGAAAAAAGTAAGAGTTTGTCTTTTTTTTAAACAACTACATTGTTCAAACATCCAGCTGGTAAAATAGCCACATGGAGTCAGTCATCTTCCCACTGTCCGTTGCCTCTATTAAGGTTGTCAAGCCACTGCCATTCCAAGGATACCATAGCTGCCATCTCCCAGATCTCTCAGGTCTTTGTACATTTCAGAACTCACTGAGTCACCCTCCAGTCCTATATAGTCCATCATAGGACATTCATGGACCTAGAAAGGCAGAAGTTTCCATTTGGGAAACAGGCAATTACCTCTTTTTCCCTCCAATTCTCAAGATTCAGTTCTAAGCATACCTCACACTTTCTAGTGTAAGGGGGAAATGGGCTTAATTTTTAAAAGGGTTGGACTTTGTTTTGTGTGTGATAGCCAAGAATTTAATTAATTCCAAAGAGATTTATTTACAATTTATTTACAAATTGTAGAAAGAGTGAAGCAAGAAATCAGAGAGGATAAGGTAAGATATCTAGCCTAAATGCTAAGTAATTTCTCTCGGGCCCTTCTCTCAGCAGGGAGAACCATTTTCAGCCAGCCTCAGCAAAGCCAAGGACCTGGGAAGCCTCTTTCAAGAGTAGGTCTTTCCTGAGGCTAGTCTCTTCAGAGAAAAACCAGCAGTTATGAGTCAGCCTTTCACTCACCATGTGCCAGTTCAGTCAATAGATCAAAGAATGAAGAATTCCCATAAAAACTTATTCTCTCAGGAACCATCCACTCCATTTCCAGCTCCAAATCGAACTCCATTTTTAAAGACCTTTTTACTTGCGTCACTTCCCCTAATTCCACATCTACCAATCACAGCTGACACTCTGCTCTAGGACTGCCCAGAAGGCAGTTGGTCGATTCTGATTCGTTACCCACTATCGCACACGTGGGTCACAGACCTCCCACTTCATGATTAAGTGGGATATTTGCACTTTTGGTGATTATATGTAAAATTGGCAGATCTTCATATTTAACTTTTGAGTACCGTATTTACACTTATGGGGATTAAATCTAAAAATAGACAAGGGTTACAATTTAATCTTCACAATCAGGGGAGAGTTAAGTATTTTCATTGTTATAATCAGGAAAGAATTAAGTTTAATCTTCACACTAGCCAGGAAGAAGGATTTTAAAAGCATGGTCATTTTTTATAGCCCTGGAATCACAAGCAATTCTGGCTCCTCAGGCCAAGCTTTGACATCATCTACTAGGACTAGGTAATTAATAAATCTATACATTCTTCAAGGAATGACTCATAGGGTTCATTTAATCCATGTTACAGTAGTGTATGACACTGTGTTTGTTCTTCCATAGAACATTGTTCTTACATACTAATGTAGCCTCTCTATAAGGATGGAATCTTGTTTTGCCTATGTCAAGAGTTAACAAATGGGGGCAACTGGGTGGCTCAGTGGATTGAGAGCCAGGCCTAGAGATGGGAGGTTCAAAGTTCAAATCTGGCCTCAGATACTTCCTAACTGTGTGACCTTGGTCAAGTCACTTAACCCCCATTGCCTAGCCCTTACCTGCTCTTCTGCCTTAGAACCAATATACAATATTAAGATGTGTGAAAGGGAATTCTTTATTCTCTTTGTCTATTTTGAATTAACACTTGGTTAATACTAACTTAAGCACCCCTACTTAGTACCTCACCAGACATTAAGTAAAAGTGTTTGCAAGTCATTTGCTAAAGTGGGCAACAACTCAGTCAGGAAATTGTGAATTGTTTGGATAGGAGTTTATACCTCCAGAGGATGAGAAGTGGATCCTGCAAGATGCTACCCTACCCTGGGCAGTGCTAGACAATTTGAAAACTGTAATTAGCCCCTGTGAAGAGGGGAAGGGACAAAAAGTGACTATAAAAGCCTTGAATTTCTGGGACTAAAGGTCAGCTTGAACTTGGGTGAGAGAATAGCTGGTTTTCCTTTCCTGACTTCTGGAGAGAGATTAATTCTGGTTGAGGGTTAACAAGTCATTCAGACTCAGTCATGCATGGAAGCCATATTTAGTGTGATAGACTAAATATCGTCTCTACCCTCTTTTTATATTTCTCAACTTTCACTCTCCCCACCTACTTTGTAAATAAAAACTATTTAAAGTCATTTTGACTTGAGCTACAATATTTTAAATTGGTGACCACCATATTATTTATAATTTTTATATCTTTTAGTCAAACCCTTCATTTTAATTCTCAATAGATGGAAGGTAAGGATTTTTTTTTAAAGAGTTAACAAGTTTCTAATGACTTTCTGTTATTTATAATTGCCCTAGAACATCGGGATTAATCTGATAAAGAAGTAAGAGATGCTTCAAAAGTCTCACACAAGAACATTTAAAGGTCACTAAATCTCTGCAGATAACAACAAAGCACATGTTATCAAAGTTACATCGTGATTTACATTCCATCCAAGCAGATGACAAATATTTCCTCTTTCTGGGCAGAAGTTTACCCTTTTTTTTGCCCAATCCCATAAGATACTACTTCCCTCTTTCTTGAAATACCTTAAAAGTTGTAATCTTCTCCTCCTGGGAGCTTCAGACCCCCCACCTTCATCTGTGTGATTGAACACTCTCTTTTAAAGGAAATAAACAATTTGACTGACCCCCTTCAGGGATATGGGTAACTATCCTCTTTAGTTTCTTTTAAGTAGCTAATAGTAATGGTGGCAGCTGTGGGATCAGAAACTCCTTTTTTTTGTTACTATTCCTTTAAGAAAATGAATGTTTGGTATGGTGATTGAAAAGAAGACTTTGTCTTTATTGCTTTGGCCATTTCCCTTAGTTATCGGAAATTATATTAGTAATAAGAAACCACCAAAGGAATGTGATGACAGGACATATACTTTTAGTTTATGGACCTCCAGGAAACCTTCATTAAAAGATATCAGTAGGTAAGAAAACTTTCTGTTATTTTTATACAAATATCCTTTAGTTTTAATAATGAGTAATACAAATAACCCTTGTCACTACTGGCCATAATAAGGGGGATCTTTGATTAGAATGAAATTATTTAAAAACAAAGCAAGCTCAAATTAAGTTTTCTGGATGGGATGTTTTTTCAAATTGACTCCAAAAAATAATTTTTAATGCAGTTTCTCTTCTATTTGTCTGTGTGTGTGTGTTTGTATGAGTTATGGGACAGTGTTAACTATTTGATGTCTGTCTCTGTGAATCTGCTTTGATCTTGTTCAGAGAATTCTTTGCATTCAAGCTAGGATTATAGAAAGAAAATTTCTCTGTGTTTTGTGATTTGTGTTTCAGAATTTTTTCTGTCTTTCCCTCCTTAGGTTCCTGAATGCTGAGAAAGTTTTTGAAGGAGAGGCTGAGGCAGAGACATAGATGGAGCGATATGGGACTAAAAATAATTTCTGGTGTTGTAAATTAATTGGGAATTGTAAATCCCTAAATTGTCCTTCAAATGATTCTTATAAAATTGGAAGTATTATGTAGTGAGTTTTAAATTGCTATTTCTTAAACTTTAAATTAAGAGAAATCAATTTAACAGGAGAAATAATAAGTATCTCTCAGAATGTTACTTAAACAGCCAAGAAAGGAAGGTCATTCTTCTGATTAGCAAAGTTGTCAGAAATATTCAAGAAAAGCTTGTGTAAATTGGGCATTAAAATTAAAGGTAAATAAGTTTATTAGGACACTTAATTGGATGTTTCCTAAACTTTAAAGTAAAGTAGAAATCATTTCTGTATTAATCAGAAGTTTTACTGTAACTTACATGGCTATTTTGTATTTTAATTCCTAAGGAGGGATGTTGGTTTTTGCCCTCCCTAAAAGGAGAGAAATTTGTTTAAGTAAACAACTGGGAATATATGATATTTACTTAGGGAATTCTTTCTGTTATTTCCATGAATAATTTCTAGAATGTAATTGTTCTTAAAGGATTTTTATATTAGCTAAAAATGCATTGTAAGGGATTTTGGTGTTTGTCTCATAATGAATAGCAGAATTGGTAGTAATTCCAAAATCTAATATTCTATATTGCACCCTAACATTTTGAGGAAAGAAATGAGTAAACCAAAGACTGGAAATCTATCAGGTAGTTTGAAATGCTATTGGAATAAATATTGTTGAAAGGAGAATAATGTTAAGGAAATTTTACCTTTAGTATTCTTCTTATAGTTCTAATGTTAATAAAATCCGGCGGGGGCAGCTGGGTAGCTCAGTGGATTGAGAGCCAGTCCTAGAGACGGGAGGTCCTAGGTTCAAATCTGGCCTCAGCCACTTCCCTGCTGTGTGACCCTGGGCAAGTCACTTGACCCCCATTGCCTAGCCCTTACCACTCTTCTGCCTTGGAGCCAATACACAGTATTGACTCCAAGACGGAAGGTAAGGGTTTTAAAAAAATAAAATAAAATAAAATAAAATAAAATAAAATAAAATCCGGCCACAAGATTTTGGGTGATTTTTACCTACTGAACTAGTTATTGGAGAGGTAAAATTTGTGAAACTGTACTAAATTGTATTGAGATCTGCTTTGTAAAAGATTTTAGCAGTAACACCTAAGGAATCTCTACAAATAACTTGGAACCAAAAAGGCAAATCTACTAGAGAAGAGCCCTATCCAGAATGCCCAAGAGAAAATGTTTTTGGAGATCAAACAACCATATAGTACATCTGAGACCCAACTTAAAATTTGTGTACATTGGGATGAGCCACTAAAATGCAAAAAGACTTAATGTTAGTTAATGTTGATATTCAGTGCTATATTGCTTTGGCTTTTTTTTTTTTTTAGAATAGCTAAACAAATTGTGGTATATGATTGTGATGGAATACTATTGTGCAATAAAGGATGATAAACTGCTTGATTTCCATATGAGCTGGAAAGACCTCCATGAACTGATGTGGAGTGAAATGAACAGAACCAAAACATTGTACATAGAAAGTGAAACTTTTTGGGATGATAATATGTAATTGATTTTGCTACAAATAACAATGCAATGACCCAGGACATACCTGAAGGACTTATGAGAAAGAGTGCTGTCCACATATAGAGAAAGAACTATGGGAGTAGAAACACAGAAGGAAAACATTTGATTAATCTCTTATTTTATATGGTTATAAGATTTGGGGCTTGGGTTTTTAAAAGATTACTCTATTACAAAAATGAATAATATGGAAATAGGTGTTGAGTGAGTATGTGTATAACCCAGTGGAATTGCTTGTCTCTGGGAGGAGGGAGGGAAAAGGGGAGGGAAAGAATATGAATCATGTAACCATGGAAAAAAATATTTAAAAATAAATAAAAAATAAAAGACTATCATGTGGAAATGGACTTCTACTGAGCTTTAGGGCACAAATGTTCTAGGAGCAATGGGTGAAACTTTTAATAAGGCAGATTTTAGTTTGATATAAAGACATATTAGAGTCCTGTGCCTGGAGTCATCAAGACTTGAGTCCAAATTCAGCCTCAGACATTTACTAGATATGATTTTAGGCAAGTCACTTCAACTCTGTTTATTTCCTCATCTGTTTAAAAAAAAAAAGAGGAGGTAATAATAGCATGTACTTCCCAGAGATGTTGTAAAGATAAATTGAGACTAATATATGTCAAAACATTTAACATACTGCCTGGTACATAATGAGTGCTATATAAATGTTAGCGATTGTTATTAACCATTTAAAGCTACCCAAAAATGGAAGAGCTTCTTCTCATTAAAGTTACTCAAGATAAGGCTCTATTCATGAGTTCTTCAAGATAAAGTTGAATTACTTTAGCATTCATGGAAATGATACAAAATGGGAATTCCTTAAGGACTGAATAGGACTAGATCACCTCTGAGATGCTTTCTAAAACCTAAGATTCTGTTGGTCTTCAGGGGGCTTCAGAAGGAAGAAAATTTGGGATTCAAAAAAGATTTTTTTCCACATTATTTTTTTAGAATATTTTTCCATGGTTACATGATTCATGTTCTCTCCCTCCCCTCTTCTATTTCCCCTCCCAGAGCTGAGAAGCAATTTCACTGGTTTATACATGCCTTATTACTCAAAACCTATTTCCATATTTTTCTTATTTGTTATAGAGTAATCTTTTAAAAACCACAACCCTCAATCATATACCCATATAATCAAGTGATAATTCATATGTTTTTCTTCTGTATGTCTACTCCCACTGTTCTTTCTCTGGATATAGATAGCGTTCTTTCTCATAAGTCCCTCAGAATTGTTCTGGATCATTGCATTGCTGCTAGTAGCAAAGTCAATTACATACAATTGTCCCCATCAGAGACTGGCACATAATAATAAGTGCTTAATAAATGTTGACTTGACTCTCAAGTCCTTCCCTGTTACCTACTAACCATGGTGTAACCCATCTGGGGAAACAAGGACAAGTCATCAAAGCTTGAAGGTCAGGCTCTCTCGACTAAGATAAATAGGTTATACTTCTGGTGTGGTCACTTTTATTCAGTTGGTGGTACCCTGGCTGAGCTTAAATTAATTGGTGCTCATTAAAGTGCCCAGTATTTTTTAAGGCACTTTCCATTATCTCTATGTGGCTGTTATAGGCTGGGCTTGATTCAGGCCAGTGCCCTGGTGGTTCAGGATAAATATTGGAATGAAATGAGGCACCCTTAGGTCATTTAGTAGTTAATTTAAAAGAAGAGATTTACTTAGCCATAGGATAAGGATATTCAACAAGGATAAATCTTGTTCACACCTGAGTTGATATAGCGGAAGGAAGCATCCATTGTGCTCCATATACCAGCCAAGCATCTAAGAAAACCCTTCTTGGCACTCTACTTTTATACTTGGGCAATGAAGAGATGATTGAGCCAAGCAAGTCTGGAGGAATATCCTAATATATTTTTTTTTCTTCTAAACCCTTACCTTCTAGCTTAGTATCAATTCTAAGATAAAAGAGTCCAGACAAACAGGGTTAAGTGACATGTCCAAGCTCACACACTTAGGAAGTATCTGAAGCCAGATTTGAACCTAGGTTCAAATTCCAAGCCTAGTGCTCTATCCACTGAGCTAGCCAGCTGCCCCTCCAATACCTTTTAAGGAAAAATGAGACTAACTTGTGTGGTGGGGAGAGAGAATGGAAAGGATAGGGTTACAATAATGCTCCCATCACAATGGGCATTCAAATTAATAGGTATAAAAATTTGATTTCTTTCTAGATTATGAAATTCTTGAGGACAAGGACTTTTACTGATGTAAACTTTATATTTCTCCAAGCACCTAGTTCAGTATTTTGCACAATGAATCTTTAATAAATGTTTGTTATCATTGATCCTCCTGCTGTTGTGGTTTACCTAAAAATAATGAGCCCCTGGTCAATTGACTCACACCAGTCATGCTCCCACAAAGCTGTTATACAAGCCAGAATGCCAATTTATTTCCTTACAGTGAAAAATAAACTGTAGAATTGGCAAGAGTACTAGAAGACTCATGTCAGCCAGTCCAAAAGACTCTTCCTGAGAGGAAAATCTGCTGGGAAAGTGAAATAACATCAAGATATTTGATGAATATGAAATGATGTCCATGGGAGTTAAATGGTCTTGAAGTACATTTTCACAAAAATAGAATAACATGATGAGTCACCCTCCTCCAACCAGGCTCAAGCCAACAATAGGTCATGGGTTCCTCTCCCCTGAATAGGGTTAGAAACACATTGACAAATTTTATTTATTAATGCTAGTTATTATAGCACACTCCATCTAGCCAATTAAATATCTTCAGTATCATTTTATCTCTCTCTACAGGAAACACCTGAAACTCTAGAAAGCTGCCCGGGGTTCAAATTATTTTGCCAGCCAACTCAAAACTGTGGCCTACAAATGCCCATCAATTTGTTTACTTTTACCAGGTCAACCAGAAAAGACTCATCAGTTCAAAGCAAAACATATTTAATGAAACAACGTGTAAAATTTAAAAATAAGAAGAAAGTCCTCACACCCTCCCATAAATGGGCACACATTTAAAAAATAAATATAAGAGGCACATAGAGGTAAGGAACCTATGTGGCCAAGGCACATACATAGGAATACATACACCAAAGACACATGCATGACTAGAACTGATACCTTCACATTCTTTCAAGATGTCATCAAGAGGGTGGAGGGGTGCAGTTAGGTGGCTCAGTGGATTGAGAGCCAGGCCCAGAGATAGGAGGTCTTGTGTTCAAATTTGGCTTCAGACACTTCCTAGCTGTGTGACCCTGGGCAAGTCACTTAACTCCTATTACCTAGCCTTGACCACTCTTATGCCTTAGAACCAATACACAGTATTGATTCTAAGAGGGAAGAAAAGGTTTTAAAATAGATGTCATCGTGCCTTTTTTGTACTACCCATCACTCAGTGTCACTCCTCTGTGAGTGAGAAATAGCAAGAAGACCAATATCACTGAATTGAAGAGTATGTAGAGGTACAGGTAAGAAGACTGGAAAGTAGGAGGGAGTCAGGTTACAAAGGATTTTGAATTCCAAACAGAATATTTTATATTTGATCCTAGAGGTAATAGGGAGCCACTGAAGTTTGTTGGGTAGGGGAGTGATGTGATATGGTCAGACCTGTACCTTAGGAAGATCAATTTGACAACTAAGTGGGGGATAACCTGAAGTGGGGAGAAACTTGAGACTCTCCACTATGATTTTCCAGAGTTCAATAACTTGTTTTTGTTTTTGTTTTTAAACTCTTACCTTCTGTCTTAGAGTTTATTCTAAGGGTCAGTTCTGAGGTTTAAGAACAGTAAGGAGTAGACAATTGGAGTTGTGATTTGCCCAGGGTCCCACAACTAAAGAGTGTCTGAGATCAGATTTGAACCCCAAATTTCCTCTCTCTAGGCTTGGCTCTCTATCTATTGAGCCACTTAGCTGCCCCATTTTTTGGTGGTAGTTGTCATTTTTTGTTTTGTTTTATTTTTTTAATTCAATGACTTGTAACATCTCTTTTACAGAAAGATGATTAGCTCTTGAGTGTGCCAGCTTAGATCTGTGACTAAACACATCCAGTCAAGTAGATGGCAATCAACAGAAGCCCCCAACTTGGGATCATTTTATTTTAACCAACCCTATTCCTCTATTTCCCCCTTAGACTTTCTTAGTCGGAATATCTTTTGATTAATAGTCACCAATGCCTTTTTTTAATTGTTATCATATACTATTCATTCCTAGGGACCTACCTTTCTCACTCACCACCAGGAGTGACACCACTGTCTAAACTACTCCTGCTTCCAGCCCAGCCCCAGAAGCCATCATCCCAGGAAGCCATCACCCCAGGGAAGAGATGGTCTGGGAACAACTTCCATGGGGCCAAAACCACAGCTCTTAAAGCCACAGAAAAGAAAGTTCTTACCACTAAAGTCTTTAGCATCATCAAATGATTCAACATCTATCAATCTATAAGAATCTGATAGGATTTTGTCAGGAGAAATAACACGAAAGAATCATTACCAACTGCTTAACCATTGTACCCTAATGACCCTGGGAACTCTCCACATAAAGGTGTGTTATACCCCCTTTTCTATGTGTTATATCCCCCATTGGAACAAGAGCTCCTTGGGAAGAGACTGTCTCCATTTTTCTGTTTTTATCCCCAGCATGTGGCACCTGATCAATACTTTTTCATTCATTCATCCATCCATTCATTCATTCTTTCATTCATTCAGGAGATGGATGAAACTGATGAAGAAATTGCTTTTTCAATCACCATCCTTAGTACTAATCATTCTCTCTCTCTCTCTCTCTCTCTCTCTCTCTCTCTCTCTCTCTCTCTCTCACACACACACACACACACACACACACACACACACACACCATTCCATCTGCAGTTAATCTCTCTTCTCTTCCTTCCTATGGGAAAAAAAAGAGGAAAAAATCATTCTATCAGCTCCCTTCATTAGTCCCCTCTCCCTAGCTGCCTCCCTCCCTGAGAAGACTCTATCACAGAAACAAAACCCCTAGGAATGT
This sequence comes from Monodelphis domestica, assembly GCF_027887165.1. NCBI lineage: Eukaryota > Metazoa > Chordata > Mammalia > Didelphimorphia > Didelphidae > Monodelphis > Monodelphis domestica. The sequence continues at coordinate 137,777,477 of NC_077228.1, read as the reverse complement.
TGATCATCTCCCTAAATTCATTCCTCAATGATTAACAAACTCCTGCCCTATCATGCTTTTCCTATTCTAATGATTCTGAAACCCTGACTGTCATCATCCAAAGCCTACTCTGGCTCTTACTGCGCTTCCCTTTATTCCCATTCTCTTTACCCCAAGACTCCCTCCCAACAATGTCTTACTCGAAAATGTCCCATCATTAGCTTAACAAGTTGTGGCATAGGATTGTGATGGAATACTACTGCACCAAAGAAATGATGAGCAGATTAAAAATTTTTTTTTAATATAAAAGAAGGCAGCTAGGTGGTTCAGTGGATAGAGAGCCAGGCTTGGAGATGGGAGGTCCTGGGTTCAAATGTGGTCTCAAACACTTCATAATTGTGTGACCCTGGGCAAGTCACACATTGCCTAGCCCTTATCACTCTTCTATCTTGGAACCAATACACAATATTGATTCTAAGACAAAAGGTAAGGGAATAAAAAAATAATGAAAATACATAAAGAAAGGACACTTAGGTGACTCAGTGGATAGAGAGCCAAGCTTGGAGACAGGAGGTCCTAGGTTCAAATCTGACTTCAGATACTTCTTAGCTGTGGTCTCTGGGCAACTTGCTTGATCCCAATTGCTTAACCTTTACAACTCTTCTACCTTGAAACCAATACTTGGTATTGATTCTGAGATGGAAGGTAATATTTTTTAAATAAAAATAAAATGGAAAGATCAAATGAAATTATGAAGAATAAAAGAAGCAGAACCAAGAAAACATTATATATAGCAACAGAAATATTGTTTGAAGATGTATTTGTGCAAGTCCACCTCTGGAGAAAGAATCCATAAATAGATAAATAGAAAAAAAGCAAGATAAAGTTAGGTATGTATATATATATGTGAATATATATATACATATATATCCTTTATGTCAAAGGATGCTTTCTCTAATGGAGGAGGGGACCTGAGGATTTTAACATAATAAATAAATTATGTTTTATTTTAAATAAATAAATAAAACTGCTCATCCCTTTCACTGTACTCTCAGGAATGCTTGCTCCATAAGTTACAAATTTGCTTTTACCTTAAATCTTTTTCCTTCTCATTCCTTCCATTTTCTGGATCTCACTGAGACTGACTCCTTCTTGAAGACACTGGTCACCTTTTCTGGCACTGATTGCTCTTTCTTTTTAAACCCTTATCTTCTGTCTTAGTAACCATTTGAAGAAAGAAGAAGATCAACAAGGGCTAGGTAATTGGGGTTAAGTGACTTTCCGAGGATCATATAGCTAAAAAGTGCTTGAGACCAGATTTGAACCCAGGTCTTCCCAATTCCAGGACTAGTTCCTCTATGAACTATGCCAGCTAGCCGCCACTCTAATTCCTTTTTTATTAATTCCCCAAAACTCATTAGTTGAGGTAGGAGAATTAGAATACTCTTTTGCCCCTCTTTGCCATTTTCATGCTCTTCCTGATTACATCATTCCATCATTTAATAACCTCTCACCCTTTGAGGTTCATTCAGTTCATATCTACTACCCAATCAAAATTGTGGTACTTGGTGTCTTACTGACCTCCAAGACTCTCCTCTTCTTCTTCAGTGAGCTCAGTGCCTGATTCACAGTCTTTCTCTCCTCCCCAACTCCTGACCTTATACTAGAGTGCTTCAGCATTCGTTCCTAGGGACACTGGAGATCCCTTACCTCCAAGTAATTGAACCTACTCATTTCTCAAGACCCATTCCTCCACCCTACCTAAGAGAAACACGGACCTTGCCATAAAATCCACAAATACACTACATCTTTGTTTATTAACTATGAAATTCCCTTATCTGATCACAATCTGTTATCATTCCCTCTCCCATTGCTTTGCAACCCCAAAGCTTGTTCTTCATCTTCACCATGACCTCCAATCCCCAGTTCTTTCCCAGTCCATGACCCCTATACTTTCTACACTCTCCTCCATCACCCTCTTGATAAAGCAGTTCAATTTTACATTTCTGTCTTTGCCCTAGTCCTTTTTCACCATCAGAATCTCTCTCATAAACATTATCTTTTCTCCTCTCACATTTTCAACCATCCCAATGTAGAAACTCCTCATCTCATTCCTAGACCATTGTAATAACCTGCCACTTGGCCTTCCTACCCCGAGTCTCTTCTACTCTAGTCCATCCTCTGCTTAGCTGTCAAATTGATGTTCCTAAAACACACTGACACTCTCACCTCCCTACTCAATAAACCCTAGGAATTCTCTACCACCTCCAGGATCAAATATAAAATCCTCTTTTGGGAATTCAGAGCCCTTCATGACTTCTAGTCTTCCTACACCTTACTCACGTCACATACTCTTCAGTCTAGTAACATTGGCTTCCTTGTTATTCATCATACACACATTCCATCCATCTCCGGACTTTAAGCATTTTCATTAGCTCTTTCCCATACCTAGAATGATCCATCCCTCCTGGCCTCCTTCAAGTTCCAGCTAAAATCTTGCCTTCTATAAGAAGCTTTTCTCAATCTTCTTTAGTGTTAATCCCTGACCTCTGTTGATCATCTCCAGTTTATCCTGTATTTGCCTTATTTGTATATAGTTGTATCTATGTTGTCTCCCAAATGAGCCTTTCTTTTTTCTTTTTTTTTTCTTTTTTCTTTTTTCTTTTGCCTTTCTTTGTATCCTCAGAGACTAGTATAATGTCTGGCAAATAATAGGTGCTTAATAAATGCTTATTGTCTGACTTATTTTTGTCTAGGTCTGAGAGGGATGCAGAAAAGTCACTATTATTATTTTTCTGTTAGTTCCATTTATAGTTTGGTTAGATTTTCTTTAATCATTTAAATGCTATGCCATTCAGTAAATCCATATTTAACATGGATGTTGTTTTATTATTTAAGGAACTTCTAAGCATAAAAGGATTTCCATTTATCTCTCTTAACCACAACTATTTTTACTATTGTTTGATCTGAGATCATGATTGTCATCCTCACTTTATTGGATTAGGCTGAGGCACTATCGTTTCTATTTAAACCATTCATTTAAGTCTGTAACTTTTAAGTGTATTTCTTATAAACAATTTATCGAGTTTTACTTTCTGATCCCATTTACAGGGCCAGTAGAAGAGTACTTAGTATAATATAAAACAGTATGTGATGGGTAGTTTATTCCTACATGTAAAAGAAATGCTAAACATCAGTCCATGAATAGAATGGATTAAACAGGATTCAGTAATCTAGCTTATAACTATAGCTACAATCTGCTGAGAGGTTGATACTTAAATCTCATTAAGACAGAGCAATTTGTAAGGCTACCAATTAAGCATTTTACATCATACTTTAGCTCTGCAAGGCTCAGACAACTCCCAGAACATGTCTGCTGGCAAAATGATCAGATTTGGATCAATCCTCCTATTAGTGGCCATGTGCTCCAGCTGCCATGTCCTCACTGCTTCATGGTAGCTGGCACAGGGAATGGAGCCAGTCACCCTCCCCCAAGTAATTCTCAAAAAGCACCTTAAGACAGTCCTAACACGATTTAAAGATAGAAAGGAAGAGAAAAGTGAAGGAATACGCCATTTCTTTTTGTACATCTACTAAGTCATCAGCTTCTCAGGCTCCAAAGCCAGCAAGGGGACCCTTGGTCATCTCAAAGAACAGACCCTTCTGTCAGAAACAAGCCTCTTCAAAACATCAGTATAGGATTGCCAGGAACCAGGAATGGCAATTCTAAACATGTTCTATGGAATGGCCCATGCCACAAGTATATTCATAAGTATTCATAGGAATATTTGGGACTCTCAAGAAAAATGTCAAGGTCAGCTCCCTCATTCATCTGTGACTTCACTAAAAGGTCACCTCACTTTTTATTTGTTAAAAGAATCCAAAAAAAAAAATGCATCAGCTTCCTGAAATATAGATCTATTTGGGACAGACTTTACAGCAAAGGAGAAAGAGAACCAAAGCAGCCAACAGGGACAGTCTGCCTTCCTCTGACTCTGAGCTTGTTTTCCATTTCCTTTTTTTTTAAACCCTTACCTTCTGTCTTAGAATCAATACTAAGTATTTGTTAAAGGTGGAAGAGCAGTAAGGACGATGTAATGGGTGTTAAATGACTTCTCCAGGATCACAAAACTAATAAGTGTCAAAGACCAAGTTTGAACCCAGGACCTCCCTGTCTCCAGACCTGGCTTTATCCACTGGGTCACCTAGCAACCCTTCCATTGCTTTTTGAAATCCCTTCTTTTTTTTAAAGAGTGTTTCATTTATTCCAATGTTCTCTTTTTTATTTTATTTTTTTACCAATTACACATTGAATTTGCCTCCCTCCCTCTCTTCTCTTCCTCCTCCCAGCACTGGATTATGCATGTATTATCATGCAAAACATATTTCTATATTGTTCTTTTTTAAGTGAATGATCTTACAAAAACAAAACCCCAAAACAGAAAACCAAAATAAGCAAGTGAAAAATCTTATACTTCAATCTCCTCCCTGACTCAAACAGTTCTTTCTCTGGAGATGGATAGCATTCATTGTCATAAGTCACTCAGAATTGTCCTTGGATCATTGTATTGCTCAGAGTAGCTAAATCTATCATAGTTGGTCATTCCACAGTATTGATGTTACTGTGTACAATGTTTTCCTGGTTCTATTTTTTAGCTTTGCATCAGTTCATTAAGGTCTTTCCAGATCTTTCTGAAATCATCCTGTTCACCATTTCTTACAGCACAATAGTATTCCATCACCCTCGCATACCACAATTTCTTCAAACATTCCCCAACTGATGGATATCCCTTTAATTTCCAATTCTTTGACACCACAAAAAGAGCAGTATAAATATTTTTGTATAATTAAGTCCTTTCCCCATTTTTTTATCTCTTTAAGATACAGACCTAGTAATAATCAAAGGGTATGCATTGTTTCATGTGCACTTTAGACACAATTCCAAATTGCTCTCCAGAATGGTTGGATCAGTTCACGACTCCCCCAGAAATGCATTAATGTCCCAATTTTGCCACATCCCCTTCAATATTTTTCATCTCAGAGCTATTTTAATTTGCATTTCTCAGGGGCAGAGTCAAGATGGTGGCTTAGTAGCAGCAAAAGCTGAAACCACTATGACAGGTCTTTCAAACCAATCTTTAAAAAGTGCCTCAAAATGACAGAAATCAAAAACCAACAGCAAAATGAAATGAAGGAGCTCTGCTGCTAAATACAACTTGAAAAGTAGGCAGAGACAATCAATTTTCACAGGACAAGGAGGAACCAGAAGCAAAACTATACACAGAGGAGTCCTGGTCAACCACACCCACTCACCTCTCCACCTACTTACTGCTCCAGGTTCTGAACTTTGGTATAAAGCAACTCTGGAATCCTGGGACCTGGGCTACACCAACAACAGAGCACTCCTTGAAGTTCCAGCCTCGGAACCACCTCACAGTGAGGCTTAGAAGTCCATAGCGCTTGGCCCTTTCAAGCCAATGCTGCTGCAGTTAAAACATAGTCCCAGGGCAAAGTAGCTCACAGTGCCAAATCATGCAAGTCATCAGCAAAAGAAACAGAATCATCAGTTTTCAGAATTCCCAGTACACAAGCTAATAAAAGTTGGGAAAATGAGCAAACAACAAAAGAAACACCTAACCATAGAAAATTTCTATGGCAACAAAATACAGTACAAACTCAATAGGGAACAGTGAGATCCAAGCAACCACATGCAAAACCTCAAAGAAAAATGGAAATTGGTCTCAAGAACTGGAAGAACTCAAAAGTAAAATAGGACAGATCAAATAAAAATGAGAAAAAAGAAATGAAAGTAATGTAAAAAGAAAATAGCTTAAAAAGCAAAATTGGCCACCTGGGGGGGATGGGGGGGAGGGAAGGCACAAAAATCCAATGAAGAAAACAGTTCCGTGAAAAGTAGACTGGACCAAATGGAAAAAGAGTATCAAAAGATCATGGAAAAAATTCAGTCTTTATAAATTAGAATTGGGCAAGTAGAAGCTAATTATTTCACAAAATATCAAGAAAATAATCAAACAAAATCAAAAGAATGGAAAAAATAGAAGAAAATATGAATATCTCATTGAAAAAAACAACTGCCCCTAGAAAATAGATGTAGGAGACACAATTTAAGAATTATTGGACTACCTGAAAGTCATGACAAAAAAAAAAAATCCTAGACATCATATCACAAGAAATTATCAAAGAAAATTACCCAGAGGGTAAAGTAGAAATTGAAAGAAACTACAGTTCACTTCCTGAAATAAATCCCCAAAGGATAATTCCCAGGAATATTATAGCCAAGTTCAAAAACTCCCACACCAAGGAGAAAATACTGTAAACAGAAAGAAAGAAACAGTTCAGATATCATGGAGCCCCAGTCAGGACTACACAGAACCTAGCAGCTTCCACATTGAAGAACTAGGATGCTTGGAATATGATATTCCATAAGGCAACAGAATTGGGTAGTCACCTACCCATAAAAACTGACTATATTCTTTCAGGGAAAACATGATCACTAATTTGCATTTCTCTAATCAAGGGGGATTTAGAACATTTTTATATGATTATTGATATTTTTTATTTCTTCATCTGAAAACTGTTTATTCATCTCTTTTGATCATCTGTCAGTTGGGGGAATACAAGTCATTCCCCAATTGATAGATGGTCAAAGGATATGAACTTCCCTCTGAAGAGCAGAAACATATAAGGTTTTAATGCTGGCTCCCACTTACCTCTCTAGTCTTATTTCATATTGCTCCCCTTCACACATTTTTGTCCTAGTTAAACTGGTCTATTAATTTTTCTTGGTACACAGTACTCCATTTCCTACTTTGATGCCTTTCCATAGATTGCTCTCCCCTGTCTGGAATGCCCTTCTTCCCCAGCTCTCTATTTTTCAGTTTCCCAGGTACCTCTCTACTCATTGAGAAAGACAAATTCACTCACTCTGAACCAATGCAATCAAAGATCTTATCCAAAAATAAAAGTAATTTGGGGAAGGAAGAGGACACCAGTAACTGGGGAGATCAAGATTGATATACTGTAGGCAATGGCACTTGAAATAAGTCCCTCAGAAATTCTCTAAAGTAGGTCCCCTTCATCTGACAGATGAGGAAACTGAGACTCAGAGGTTAAGCGGCTTGCCCAGAAAGTGTCAAAATCCAGATTGGAATGTCAAGTCTCAACTCCAAATTCATCACTATATTATACTATCTGTCAAGGTAGAAGTTGCAGTGACTAGAATCAGGATTATTTCTAGCTAAACATCAATCAATCAACAATCATTTATTAAAAATCTACTATGTGCCAGGCACAGTGCTAAGTGTTTAGAGATAAAGAGGTATATGACAATCCATGCCAAATATATATAAAGCCAGCTATATGCAGGTTTGTGTGTATATGTATATACACATATATAAATTATATATATTTATATGTACATATATACATACACATACATATATGTGTGTTAAAGAGTTAGGAAAGATTTCCTATTAAAGATGTAATTATAGTTGAGACTTAAAGCTTTCCAACAACAAACCTGACCACTAAAACCTCTCTTGTGTGAAAAGTTGGATACCCTCAAGTCCTCCTTTTCCTCCAAAACCCTCCAGGTATTTTCAATTTCCAGGTGATTCTCTGCAATAATATGGCACTGGAACTGACCTTCTGGTTCAGTCTTTAATTAGCAAAATAATAATAATAATAATAATAATCTATTCCTCTCTCCACTGGAACACTAGACTCAGCAAAAAAGCAAAGGAAAAGAAGGAAAAACCAGCCATGTGGAGTTCCCCAGGGACACACTTTTATTGCTCATTCAATTAATGTTTTTCAACAGATGTTTCCTTGGGTTTCTAGAAAAAGTCTTTTGCATCACACAGAGACCTGCAAATCAATAAAAGCCACCTACTCAGCTTCCTAGGGTCCCCCCTCTGAAATGATTAGTCAAGGTTACTCTCAATTAGAAAGGCTTGACTACTTGAAAAGGGATTTAGCATCACAAATAGAGAAAGTTGCTTCACTCCATGTTGCCTCAGCTTTCCCCTCTACAAAACAAGGCTTATGGTCCTTGGTCCTTCCTGACATCATAGAATTTTTGAAAATTTTATTTAATTAGTTTATTTAGAACATTTTTCCATGGTTACAAGAATTATATTCTTTCCCTCCCCTCTCCCCACTCCCTCCTGTAACTGGCATGCAATTCCATTGGGTTTAATGTGTGTCATTGATCAAGACCTATTTCCATATTATTAATATTTGCATTAGGGTGATCATTTAGAGTCTACATCCCCAATCATATCCCCATTGACCCATGTGATCAAGCAGTTGTTTTTCTTCTGTGTTTCTACTCCCACAGTTCTTTCTCTGAATGTGAATAGCATTCTTTCTCATAAGTCCCTCTGAATAATTCTGGATCATTGCATTGCTGCTAGTAGAGAAGTCCATTACATTCAATTGTACCACAGTGTATCAGTCTCTGTATATAAGGTTCTCCTGGTTCTGCTCCTTTCACTCTGCATCAATTCCTGGAGGTCGAGGTCATTCTAGTTCCCATGGAATTCCTCCAGTTTATTATTCCTTTGAGCACAATAGTATTCCATCACCAACATCCACCAAAATTTGTTCAGCCGTTCCCCAATCAGAAGGCATCCCCTCATTTTCAAATTTTTTGCCACCACAAAGGGCACAGCTAACATAATAGAATTATTGCAATCAATGAACTTGATCCTTTCCACATGGCAGAAAGAATTCCTTCTATTTGTTTGGGAGCTTTCTTCAGCATCCCATGGCATTGCCCCATCACTTAATAAAGACCACAGAATCACTTACATTACCATGACTTAAGGCCTTCAGAAGAACTATGCCAAGGTCTAGCACTGGTGGCCATTGCCACTTGATTAAGAGTTCTTCCCTTGCCACAAAAGCTGTTATCCTACCCCCTGAACTGAACTCCTTGTGACACCCTAGAGTGGTTTACAACTGCTTCTGTCAGTCTGTCACCTGACCTATCTTTTCCCATCATGTCAACATATTCTAGGACACTTTACCTGAAACTTGAAGGAAGAGGAGACATGAAAGAAGTAATTCTAGTCAAAGAAGACAGCCTATATAAATGGAGGAGAAAGGGGGGAAAGAACAAAGATAAGACTAAAAAACATATAGTGGTCCAATCTATGTGGCACATAGAGTGTGCACAAAGGGAAATACTGTGAAATGAGTGGAAATTTAGATTAAAGTCATGTCATTACCTTGCTCACTTAAGGATGCCTCCTCTCTCTGATCCCTGAAAAGAGGAACAAAGGAATCCTCTCCCTTCTCACCTGGGGAGCCAGTGAGGAAGACCAAAGTTCTTACTTGGGGCCAAATAGCTCAAAGGAGTGCTCACCATCCCAATTCCCAAATAAACCACTCTGGCTTTATAGTCAATAAATCACCCCTAAGCAAAAGTAATAAACATAGACCTATAAAAATGATTTAATTTGAGATGCATTCTCTTTCCTAGGCAACTCCAGGCTTCATTAGTATGGAGGAGGCTTGAAGTCCCAAAACTCCCTGCTGAGCTTCTGGCTAATTGGAAATTGATCGTTGCTTTTGAGAAAGAAAAGTTGATTTTCCAAGCAGGGTAGAAGCTCAGAAGAATATGTTGCTCCTTCTAAAGAAGAAGCCAGAAAAAGCCTGCCTGCCCTTTGATCCAGCCATGGCACTGGTATGTTTATAAGGCTTGTACAAGAATATTCATAGCTGCGCTCTTTGTGGTGGCAAAAAAATTGGAAAATGAGGGGATGCCCTCTGATTGAGGAATGGCAGAACAAATTGTGGTATATGTTGGTGATGGAATACTATTGTGTTCAAAGAAATAATGAACTGGAAGAATTCCATGTGAACTGGAGTGACCTCCAGGAATTGATGCAGAGTGAAAGGAGAAGAACCAGGAAAACATTATATAAAGAGACTGATACACTGTGATACAATCGAATGTAATGGACTTCTCTATTAGCAGCAATATAATGATCCAGAACAATTTGGAGTGATTTATGAGAAAGAACACTATCCATATCCAGAGAAAGAACTGTGGGAGTAGAAACACAGAAGAAAAACAACTGCTTGATCACATGGGTCAATGGGGATATGATTGGGGATATAGACTCTAAATGATCACCTTAGTGCAAATATCAATAATATGGAAATAGGTCTTGATCAATGACACATTTAAAACCCAGTGGAATTGCACTTCAACTACGGGATGGGGTGGAAAGAGAGGAGGGAAAGAATATGATTCTTGTAACCATGGAAAAATATTCTAAACTGACTAATTAACTAAAAATTTTGAAAATAAATAAATAAATAAATGAAAATAAAGAAGCCAGAAGGTTCTTGGGCTGCTAACTCCTAGAATTAGAAGAGCCCAGCAGGTCCAAATCTGAGTAACCCCAGAGACCCAGGGGAATGTATTGCCCTTCCTGTATTTAAAGAAGAAAGCAGCTTCAGCAAGCCCCATGGGCTGTGCATTGTTTTTCTGTAAGGGGTGATGAGTTTATGCTGAACCTCCACTATACTGCTGGGGAGGGTGAAATGGGTACATTTGTGACAAGGATCATAGATTTCTATATGAGAGGGACTTTAGAAATCATTAAGTCCAATCCCTTCCTTTTATTGATGAGTCAGTTGAAATTAAGTGACTTGCCCAAGATCATATTATCTAATAAGGAAGTATTTGGACTTAGGACTTCCTGACTCCAACTCCTAATTTTTATCTACTGTGTTACCTAACTACTGTGAAGATTGGATTTAGCTCTCCCCTGGTTGTAACAATGAAGGTACTTTGCTCTTTCTTTACTGTGAAGATTAAATTGTAATCCCCTGTCTATTTTTAGATTTTAATCCCCAAAAGTGTAAACCAAGTACTTAAAGTAGATCTACCCATTTTAACCACAAAATGGCATGAACTAACTACAAAAAGGTGTGAACTAACCATAAAAGGTGTGAACACCCATTTCATACATTGAGTGGGAGGTCTGTGACCCATGTGTGAAAGAGTGGGCAGTCCTGGTGTGGAACATCAGCTGTGATCGGTAAACGTGAAATTTAGGGGAGGTGACACAAGAGACAAGGGTCTTTAAATAATGGAAACAGAGACACACAGAGATCAATCTGTGACTCGGACTTGGAGCAAAGATCATCAGTTACTCGGAGTTGGACTGGAAGTCACTTGGAGTTGGAATGAAACACAATCACTCAGGACTGGAGTGAAGACAGACACTTGAGGAGAGACTGGAAGACAGACACTCAGACTCGGAGTGAAGACACTTGGCTGTGAAACTGGACCCCTGCAGGAGCTTGTGCAGGAGACCTCAGACTGCTTTCCTTTTAGACAGTCACCATAGTAAGTGTAAAGGCTGACTTATTTCCTTGTCCTTTCTGGAGGTGTGAACCACCAAGAAAGGCCCATTATCTTGAGACTCCTTTCCCCTGACTGGTGCCTTAGAAATTCTAACTGGTTCAGAGGAAGCCAGACCTTTCTCTCTCTCTCTCTCTCTCTCTCCCCTTTTCTCTCTTCCTTAATATCTTCCCCCTATTGTAAAATGAACTACCATAAATTTCATTTACTTGAGTAATTCATTTGGGATTTAGAAATTAAATCCCTGGTGACCACCAACTAAATATTCAATCCAACCATAAAAATTTAACACTACCCCAGCTAGCTAGAGTCAGACATGCAGTCTGTGAATAAAGTGAAATTAAAGGGCTCCCATGGGGATTAAACCCTAAGACAGTGATGGAAAACCTATGGCGTAGATGCCAAAGATGACATGCAGAGAGCTCTCTGTGGTCACATGGCTACCCTTCTCTCCCCCCCCTCTCCCAGTTTGTTACTAGAAGGACAGAGGGACTCAGGTAGAGCTACTCCCCTTCCCCCTCCATTTTGCCTGACATTTTTTCACATCCTCCATCCCTCTGCACAGCAGCCCAATGGGAGCACATGGGGGTGAGGTGGGCAGCTCACAGGCAGCAGAGCTGGAGGGGAGCAGAGTGCTCAGGCCACTCCCCTCCCCCTCTCTACACTCACTGAGGACATTACTCACTTCATCCACCCCTCCACCCAATGGGAACACTTCCTCCTTCCCCTTGTGAGGTAAGGGGGAGGTGTAAGGATTAAAAATTAAAAGTTGTTCTAAATGTATAAAAATGTGGACACCGAAATTATATTAATCAAGTCAGGATGACTTTTTAATGGTAGTTTATTTACAAAAGGAGAAAGAATGAAAATAAGAAAATAAGAGAGACAGTAGATAATTACTCTGGCCTGATCCGAACCAGGCAGGGCCTCAGAGGTCTCAGCAAAGGGGGGCCCAGAGGCAAATTAAACAAGGGTTTTAGCCAGGAAGTCTCCTCCAAGAGGAGGGGCCTCTACAGAGGCTAGTACCTCCAGAAAAGTCAGGAAAGGGAGTCAGTCTTTTTCACTCACCCACATGGTAGTTCTGACAGAAAATTGGAGAGAAGTCCAAGGTCCCAAGCTGGAGCTCCTTCAAGTTCAAGTTCCAAGGCAAAAGAGCTGGTCACAGGAAGTTATTACCACTTTTAAAGACCCTTCCTTTCATCACTTCCTGTGCCTTCCTTCCACTTTATGTGGACCAATTGCAGCTATAACTTTGCTGCCCAGGGGACAGTCAGTCGATTCTGATTCATCACTCACTATAGCACGTGGGTCCACGGACCTCCCCCACTCAAGTGTGAGTGGGGTGTATATGCTTCTGGTGATTAAATCCAAAAATGGGCAGGGGAGAGTTAATCTCATCTTCACAGGGGGCATGGCACACAATGTGGGGAGGGGCACAGCACTTGGTCTGGGGTGGGGGCAGCATGCTACCTCTAAAAAATTCACCATCACTGCCCCAAGAACTTCTTGCAAGAACATATCACAGAGTGAGTTTTATTAAGAAAAATTATTGAGATACTCAGAAAAGGACAGAATAGATTTGTAAGGAAAACTAGACAAGATAGCTTTAAAACTAGTATGATGTTGAATTTATTATTTGCTTTATAAAAGTATACTTTTCTATTATCATTATATATAATACATAATTACATGACATACATTATACATTGTATACACATTAAATATGTAGTATATGAGTGTGTGTGCATGTGGGCATGTGTATGTGTAAATCCTTACCTTCTTTCTTAGAATCAATATTATGTATTGATTTCAAGGCAGAAGAGCAATTAGGTCTAGGCAAAGGGAGTTAAGTGACCTCCCTAGCATCACATAGCTAGGAAGTATCTGAGGCCAGATTTAAGCCCAGAGTCTCCTGTCTCCCACTTGGCTCTCAGTCCACTGAGCCATCTAACTGCTCCTCTATAATTTTTTTAAATGCAAATTATTATGTGGTTGAGATTCATAGTATCATATGTATGCAATCCTCTTGCAATCTTTTGTATACGGAAATGCTTGTTAGTTTGTCAAGGTCAGAAATAGGCAAACAGATAGATAGATAGATAGATAGATAGATAGATAGATAGATAGATAGATAGATAGATAGATGAAGAGAAAGAGAAACTGTTGCCCCAACCCTCCCCCCCAAAAAAAAAGGCTTCAAAGAAGAGAAATGCCTAGATGTCTTCTCTTCCTTCCTCACCCTGCACTAAACCACTGAATTCTTGGCACAAAATACTGATTGGAGGTGGGATCACTCAACCTGAACTCCTTCAGTTATCAAATCTGATCCCAGGTTAACAAGACCAGTCATATGGCTCATCAGATCTGCTTAACATATATCACTGCCAAAAAATGTTTCTACATGTAACTGAAAACATAAATAATATTTTAGTAACATACATCACTGTCTTTTTGCCTGACCTTAGCTATTATGTGCATTATTTCTCAAGACTGAAAGTGTAACCAAAAAAAAAATAATAATTGGTGATTTCTCTTTTCCCCTCTTCTAGCTCCCACTGCCCCTTGATACCTCTTCCTATCTGTACTATGAAATGAGGCAGAGGGAAAGCCACCCTCTTTAAGAGAGACACCCCACATCTAGACACCCCACAACCAAGATCTTTAGCCAAGGGCTAACAGAGAAGCATGAGTCAGATTAGTCTACTAGAAAGTCCTCTTTCCAGAGGACACTAATTCTGGACAATGGGTTATTGTCCCTCTCTGAGTGGGAACACTATGACCTACCATTAATTCAACCCCATGTCTTGATTTCCTCCTAAATCTGGATTCTCCTGACTTCCTCTGAGCAAAAATCTAAGTCTAGTCTTCTCTCTAGACCTTCCAAAAATGTTACTGCCAAAGCAAAGCAGAATGTTCTCCTCCACAGCTCTTGAAATAATAATAATGATGGAAATTATTTAACACTTCATGGTTTGCAAAACATTTTATGTACATCATCTCCTATGATCCCCAAAACAGTTCTGCGAGGTAGGTGCTATTATTATCTCCATTTTATAGATTAGGAAATTGATACTCAGAGACAGTAAATGATCTGCCCACAGTCACACAATCCTCAAGTGTCTAAGGTAAGATTTGAGCCCAGGTCTTCCTAACTACAAATCAAGCACTAAATGATGTGCCATGTTGATACAGTGATCTGCCTTTTGTCCCTCTCTCTGTGTGTCTTTTCAAATCTCATCTCACAACAGAACCTCTTTCCCCTTTACTTTGTTGTTTTCCTCCCTCCTCCTAACCCCCACTTCCTCAGCCCCTCATGTCTAAGCATGTCTCAGACTTGATTATTGGTTAAATGACTGAATCCTTTTATTTATTTGCTCAATGCCAGCTTTACAACTCTGGTCTCAGTGATTTATGAAAGCACAACCTGCAGTTTGGAATTGTTTCATGCTAAAATTTGTTTTGAGATATAGAAAGATACGTAAATGAAGTCTATAGATAGACATACAGACCAATTAGATAGATAGATAGATAGATAGATAGATAGATAGATAGATAGATAGATAGATAGATAGATAGATAGATGGATAGATGGATAGATAGAGAAAGAGAGAGAGATGGATGGATAGATAGATGGATGGACAGAGAGATGGATGGATGGACAGAGAGATAGAGGGACATAGAGATAGATGAACTGATAAATAACTGTAAATGCATGTGTATATGCATAAAACATATATATACCTTTATCTTTGTACATATACATAAAGATATAGGTATATATACATATACACATGTAGGGGTTCTAGTCCTGCCTCCGACACACTGATATACATGTTGACTCTGTAACTCTGACCAAGTTGGTCAACCTCTCAGTGTCTCTAGTCAACTCTCTAAGACCCTGTAAATTGCAGAGCAGATTTCTAAACTGCATTTAACTGATTAAGCATCTTTATTAAGCTTACTAAGTGCTGGGCACTCTAAGTGCTAAGTCCTGGAGACATAAAGTACAAAAACAGTGCCTGCCCTTAAGGAGCTTCCATTCTAATGGGGGAGATGACACATACATAAATAGGTATATTTATGCAGATACCTGCAGAACAGATTCACACTATCTTTAGGAGGGAAGGCACTAGAAAAGGTCCTTTGGAGAAGAAGGTGGTTCTTAAGAAGAGTTTTGAAGGACTGCATTGGTTGAGAAATTTCCTGGCTAAGAACTCCTTCTAATCTTTTTTTTAACTCTTTTACCTTCTATCTCAGAATCAATACTTCCTAGCTCTGTGTCCCTGGGCAAGTCACCTAAACCTCATTGCCTAGCCCTTACCACTCTTCTCCCTTGGAACCAATAATCAGTACTGATTCTAAGACAGAAGTCAAGGGTTAAAAAAAAAAGAGAGCCCAATTCAGTTGTTCCTTTGTACCTGCCTCTGTGGAAGAGATGCATTCTGCAGAATTTGGGGATTTCCAAAAGCAATTAGTCACTGCTGTTTCTTCCCCAAGACTTGGACTATCCTAAGGGGAAGTGGGCATTTTCTGGAAGTCTGTGATATCTGCTCTGATAGAGAATGGAAGAGAGCCAGTGGCACACCATCCCCTGGAAACTGTCTAATGGCCTGGCCATCTTACCTACCCAAAACCCCAAACTGCCTAAAGCAGACCTATTCTTCCCTACCCTACCTTTAAGCTGTTCCTGAAACAAGATCTAGACAGAATTCTCTAGATTTTGTGTGACTAGATCAAGGGCAGGGATGTAAGGCCATAATCTTAGCATCCATCTGGGAGATGAGTGGTGAAGATGAAAGAAAAGTAGAAAGTACAAAGAGAAGAAAATAGCAAAAGTGTAGATTTTTTTAAAGAAAAAATTAGATTTTTTAAAGGCTGTAGATATTATGACACTTTTTTTGAAAAGCACAGTATGAAATAGAAGAAAAGAGAAAAATTGACTTCTATTAAAATTGGAAAAATCAAGTCAAAGGGCTAAAAAGTACAGAAACTCGGGCTTTAGAAGGGGCCTCAGAAGCCATCTGTTTCTCCAATATCCCCATCCTACAGTCAATGAGGACAAGTCTAATTCCTCTTCCACATGCCAGGTCCCCAAAGGTACCCACAGAGCTTGATCATGTATGTCATCCTGAATCTTCCTCCCTAGGCTAACCCTTCACAGTTCCCTTAATCAACCCCAAAGTGTCCAGCCCTCTCGGTGTCCTGGTCACCGTCCCCTGGATGCATTGCATTTTGTTATGGTTCTTCCCAAAAAACAGCCCCCAGAACTGAGTCCAGATGTGGCTGACCAGGCTGATAGCCATCCATCACCACCATTGTTTCAGACCCAGTTTGTCCATAGCAACCACCTCAGAAGGTTATTGTGAAGATCAAATAAAGTAAAGAAAGCACTTTTACAAACATTAAAACGCTGACTAAAATAGTCACTAAAACACTGACTAAAATAAAAACACTGAAATAAGCAGAATCAGGAAAGCAACATCCAAAATGACTAAGACAATATAAACAGGAAGATGAATAGATTACACTGTAGACAGAATACAAGGCCTGGAATCAAGAAAACTTGCCTTGGACTCTGGACAAGTCATTTAACCTCTGTTTGCCTTGGTTTCTCCATCTGTAAAATTGCAATGATAATATACCTACCCATTAAGGCTATTATGGGTATCAAATAAGATAATATCTATAAAGTGCTCAGCACAGGTCCTGGCACATAGTAGGCACTACATGAATATTAGTTATTATTATTACTAATTAAAGTAAGCAAATGTAGCCTAAAAAAAGAATTGAGAAAATACATCTTGCTCACTTTATTGCTGAAGTAGGGCCTTATGGGTGTGGAACATTACAAATACTATATTTCTAGGTTGGACTAAACTTTTTTTCTCTTTTAATCTTTGTTACAAGGAAAGACTCGTTGGGTAAAAGATGGGA